>NW_027192222.1:0-148425 GCF_041956535.1 Calcarisporiella thermophila
CCTAACCTAAGAATCCCGAACCGCCTCCATCTTTTCTACGTGCTCCTATACGTTTTCTAGCAGCTTTCACCAGGCGGGTTTTTTGTAGGGTCTACGATTCGTTTTATAATTTTTTTTCTCAAAATATGCCATACTTCCTATTTATTTATTGATCATCATTTTGCAAGAGCATGTTATAGTATATCGCTTTTGATCTATACGATTGATCATGTATATCATCTAGTTTTTTCATTATTTCAGTGTCATTGGATTTATTCATAATAATACTACAGTAGACTACAATACAATAACTAACATTTGCTATTTTCCGATGTCTGCGCTCGGACTTTACACATTACGAACTTACTGTATTTTTCATTTATTAATCACTAGTATCTCCCGAACTCTACTTGCGTTTATTACAATATCCATATAATCTCAAAAACAGTTGAATCTCTTCTTAGATTAATAATTTACGATGCTATGCTATTATCAAGTATTTTATGTTTTACTATAAAATAATGAGTATTTGGAACAATTTAGGCCGTCGTCTTGCAGTCCACTGTATTTTCACTAAAGTTGCCCTAATCCAAAATAGAGTAGAATAGAAATACAGCATATTTACACCAATATGTTAGGACCTCCCGTACTACAGTATATGGAATTGATTACGTTAACAACATTTGTAGACAGTTATGAAACAGTTGAAAAGTGCAAAAAAATAATACTTCTCTCTTTCGCAGGCTCTGGATTCAATTGTTGGTGCATTATCCGTTACATGCACTGTCAATCACAACATAATAAACTTGGATTCCTCTACTACATATCCCACGATTTTCTGATGAATTGGATTGCTGTGCTATAGCATATGCGGTACAATACCAAAATATTACACATGATAAACAAATTTTAAACTTTAGGCTCCTTCCTGAAATTAATGGGTCGTCAAAATACAATACATTACAAGTGAATTGAGTGGAAATGGTTAGGAAATTATTTATTTTGTATTGAACATAACCTCAAAAGTTGTGTTGCATAACTTACAATAATAATAAATTATTCTAGAGCTGCGGAGATTCAAAATTATGGTTACACAATATTAGGGTTAGATTTCGTCTCTTGATATAAAATAATAAGTTTTAAATTCGTAGGAAATTAGATAGATTTTAATGTATTGGACTGAGCGGTTATAGCAAGGAAGCAATTTAGTAGTATAATAACTAAGATAATTCTCCCATGCTTTGTTACACTTATATTACAAGTAAATGAGATCCAAACAACACTATTAACTTAGTTTGCATATGGCACTCAAAGTGGGACAACAATAATATTCTTATTAGAATAAAAGTTCTAGTTGAAATATAAAGTTTTTTCAAGCGAAATAAAAATCAGAAATAAACAAGATGATTTTTTCAAAGTGCAGAAATCCTTTCAAATAAGCACTGCTTCAATTAGCACTTGAAGCAAGGGTAGTTGTATATTGTTATGGGTGGTAGTATAATGTAACTAAGAATACAATATTAATTGAAAAATTCGAAAAATGCAATTTGCAATATCAAGCAGCGAATTAGCGTTAAATATAGCGTCCATCGTTTGCGGATTGCTTATTATGATATTAGTTGCTTGGCTTCGATACACCCAACCTCAAGTTACCAGGAGCATGTCGTTTAGACTCAGTTTTTGGATTGGTCTTGCCGACACTCTTTACCGTAGTTTTTATATCTTGGGTGCAGCGTTCGATTTCCTTGATGTAGTTTTACCTAATCACATCTGGTTGTGTCGTATTATCTTCTGGTCTTATACATTTTTCCCTATGTGGTTTTCTCTGCTCACAGTCAGCATCGCATGTGATCTTCAACTCTCCGCATTCCACAAGCACATCAATATTGCTCGATTTCAGAAGTGGTATCTTCCTCTGTCTACTATTATACCATTCGGTTTATCAACACCACAGTTATTCTATGGCAATGCATGGTGGAATGTAACTAGGGTATGCACAAACTCTCTTTTTGCTTCTTGATCTACTTGGGGCAAACTATCAAAAATTCTTATTATACCTTATAATTTGCTGTATTATAGAAATACATCAGTACTGACTGGTCTCATAATTTCGAAGTGGCCATGCTGGTGTTATTCAACCTGGTCGTGTTCAGCGGCATTCTCTATTCTTTCATTGTGATATTTATCTGCACAATCATGGTATTTCGTATAATTCTGAACTCAAAGGGAAAAAGAATCCAGCGTGCTGATCAAAATCAAAGCAGAGATCAACTAGTGATGATATCTATAATTAGACTACTTGGTTATCCACTCGTGCTAATCTTAACCATGCCGCCTGAATGCATTATGGGTATCATATATATTTCTCAATTTCGTCGTACGCCTTTTGGTGAATCAACAGCAAGAGCAAAAGCCAGCTTGACTGGAATGCAAGGAATTTTCAATTTCATTATCTTTCTATTTAATCCTACCTTCTCGGCTGCTCTTCGTGAATTTTCTTTCTTTAACTGGGGAAGGTCGCATCATCAATCGCGTAGTATCTCAAATGCATCCACTAATTTGCATGGAGCCCTCACACTTCTCCATCAGGAGCTGGGAGTAAGAAAGAAATCCTTTGGTTCAATGAAACAACAAACAGAAGAGGTGCCTTTAACTATCATGTGGAGAATCAGATTTTTAAATCATTTCAATCAGCAGTGCAACAAAAAGTCACCAATATCAGAAACAAGTTCTCAGTGGCAGAAAAATGACACAATTTCAGAGAGTTGCCGTCAATATCAAACAGTATTCTCACCAACCGATGTACCAGATCAACAGAATAGCGTTGATGGAAACAAGTGGATATTGGGGAGACAGTTTTGGGATAGTAAAGGTGCAGTAAGTCAATCGCTAATTAGTGTAGGAAAATGATGATAACATGATATTATGACAGGGACACATTACATTTTGCCAAATGATGAAAAAGAGATGGATCGGTTGATAAATCAACACTATTTTCTCCAGTAATTTAATCTAAGCTAATGCTACAAAAATACACACTTACGCTATTCTTCTGGTTTTTAGACACCTTTTTTCCAATTGCAATTTCCTTTCTCCGGTGCAATCTATTTTAAGTAGCGGAACCACGGTGTTGGATATTGGGTGAGTATTTCTGCTAAGCACAATTTTAATCCAATTTTCAA
Source organism: Calcarisporiella thermophila (assembly GCF_041956535.1). Taxonomy (NCBI): domain Eukaryota; kingdom Fungi; phylum Calcarisporiellomycota; class Calcarisporiellomycetes; order Calcarisporiellales; family Calcarisporiellaceae; genus Calcarisporiella; species Calcarisporiella thermophila. The sequence continues at coordinate 3,162 of NW_027192222.1, forward strand.
TATCCCCTACTGCTTGCGCTCATTAGCTGCGGACCAGGAACGTGGATCATGGAAATGGCAGTGGAATATCCTAGAACCAAATTCTATGGCATTGATATGTTTAAAATGTTTCCGTCGCATATTGTCCCAGCGAACTGCTATTTTCAAACTGCAAATGCTCTCGAGGCGTTGCCATATTCGGATCAGAGTTTTGGATTCGTGTTCATTCGAGATTTGGGCCTAGCAGTATATCAGAAAGAATGGCCAAGTTTGATTACGGAAGTCCTGAGAGTCTTAAAACCTGGAGGTTACTTGGAGTTAGTTGAAACTGGTAGGAGTTATTTGATATTTTAAATTAAGTATTTCGATGAAATAGCACTAAATCAACATTGCAGATTATTTTGTTCAGGGTGAAGGAGAAGCATTTGGAAAGATTTCCAACGGATGTTAGTGCTAGACGTTTTTATTACATTCGTGTCTAAAATAATTGGAGCTCTTTTTTGTTTCATTTTAGTGTACAATGCCTTACGTGCACGCGATATCCATCCTTCTTGGACACAAAAGATTGGCGATTATCTAAACACTATGCATATGGAGGACGTCAATTCATTTCCCCAGTCCTTTCCAGTAGGTAAATTAGCTGGAAAAATAGAGAAACTTGGACTTGATACCTGGATGCAATTCTTAATTGCATTGCGGCCACATCTAGCTCAAGTGATGTATATTAGCGGTGAAGAATATGACGAGTTATTAAGAGGTGTGTATCAAGAATTACTTGAGAATGGCGTTCATATCAAAGTAATATGCACATACGGGAGAAAGCCACCACAGATTGGGCATGAGATGGAGAATGTAGATTGTATAAAGTTGTGTTCAGATAAGTAGAATAAAGAGATACATAATTTATTCCTGACAGTAATTTAAAGCTAAGGCATATTTCTAATTTTCACTCTTGTTGACTATATTCCATTAATATTAAGAGGCATGTACATTACATTTGTATAGCTTAATGGATCACTAATAATAAGATACGGTACTATTGAATTTAAACCAATAAAGTGGTGTATAGGCAATTAGTATAGAGTACAATTGTTGGATCTTATTAAGAGTATATTAATAAAAGGAAAGAAGACAGATAGAAGGGATAACACAAATAACACACACTACAAAAGAATTCAAAAGAGAGAAAGCACATCTTATATATATGATAGAATAGGAGATGATGACTAATAATGATGATAAGATACTTGCTTATACATATTCGTATAAGTTTGAAATAACCGTCGTAACACAACAACTATTCAGCCTTAGATCATGCCTGGTCGTTCTCCAACAACTATTATAATGAATGAATTTTTAGATCAATTACGACATTATCCCGTAATATTAAAGTACTACGACAATAGCGGAATATCACTTAGGTTCCGACATTTCAAAAATCCCCGTGATTCATAACTTTTGTTATCTGATGTATGAATTTGAATATTTTTACTTGAATCATGCCATAAGTATTTAAAATATTATTTATTACTTATTCCTAGTTATTCAACAGGTTACTATCCAAATATACGGTTATATATAGCCCTTTACACCTGCTTTGATAAATAAGGCACTCCCTTTAAATAAGTTTTTTGAGGAAATAAAATATTTTCTTAACATTTTCTCCATCGCAGATGGTAGATTTGCTGAATCTTGCCATCGATGGTATCAGTGGTAAGCAAACCAGTAGCTTTGATTAAAAGCAGACATAGGTAGGCATTAGTTTAATATTATATATACATAGGATAAATTTTATCCATAGATTTTAGCTTACCAGTCTTTGAAGCGCTTGAATCGGCAGTAATGCGTATATTTGTGTTAATATTGACATTACGCGTTGCATTGCATGATGACCAAACAGTAGATTCGAATGGAATTTTGTCCTCAATTAAATAGTTTTTATCATAGGGTCCGTTGAATCCACTTCGAACTGTATACTGGGGAGCAGAGCCTAGTTGACGGTGAAAATTTGAGTTCGCATATTTTATCTCCAACACTAAACTTATCCAACAACCCATATTGGTAGACAAATTCTTACCAGAGAAATAATAAGTGCTTGACTGTGCGCCATGCACACCACGATCCATACGTGCGTATCCACGATATATTGCAGATGCTGAAATATGCAGGAATTGTATACAATTGCGCTCTTTTAGTCAACCAAATGATGTTATAAATGTGTGCGAAATATAACCCACCAACAGAATATTGCCAGCCTTGAGGGACGTGAAGATCGATCGAGAGCTGGCAGAACTTTCGATTTTCCACAGGCTTAATATTAGGGCCATACTGAGCTATATACTTGTTGAAGATAAGGGTGAAGACGGTTGCGTCACCTATATGAGCATTGACGTCAATAACCAAAGGTTAAAACTGATATCTTGTAGAAAGAGCGTATAAATATTTCAAAAGGAATGCATACGAGACAAAATCTCGGTAACACTCTTGGCAGGACAACCATCTCCGTTGTATTTAATATCTGTTGTTGAACAATGAAACGTTATTTTATATAAATCAAATTTATTCTGAAAATATTTCTGGAAATGTCTAGTATCGTTACCTCGGACATAGACCTTATTTGGATCAGGATTATCGCGTTCTTGACGTTTAACGCTGCCTAAAGCAAAAATAGAAAAGATAGCGAAGTATGCAATGGTCGTAATAAGAGAGAATTTCAACATGGCTCTTAAGTTGAGGATGTAAAAAGTTAGAATGAAGAGGAAAATTTTGCTTGAAGATTTTCAATTTATATAGCAAAAAATAATGGCTGATTTATGCTTTTCAGTTAATCTCGTGCTTTTAATTATGCCTTTCCCTGTAGTGGCTTCAGTCATTAAAAGAATCACCTAATGTATGATCACAGATCAATTGGATGGGAGCCATTTTCTATTGGAAGCTTCTATTTGCGTTTTATTATCGAACCAATTTTATTTGCATTATGTTAGATATATCTTTAACCTCGCTTAGGTAAGTTTGAGAAAAAGAATTACAGTCAATTTAATGAAATCTTCATATTTCTAGATTCTTGCCTTATTCAGCTTTCACAAGATTCTTCTCTTTGAAAATTCTTGTTTTAACATAATTTGCTTTAAAAAAAAATATAATTCAATCTTGATTACGGAAGGAATATCGCATGCTTTATCATGGTTTGAAACTTCTAGCACCACCCGCCACCAGATTAAATGATCTCTTCATTTAATTATATTGGAATATTAAACTAAGATTTTGTTCGTACACCTGTGGCGGTTATATTGTTTGAAGAGAATTAAGTTAATTTTACTAATGAGATTCTTGAATTACAGTTATTTTCTCACTCAAACCCGGTCACTTCAATATGCAATTTTCGTGGGAACCGAGGGCTGAACCTCTAAGTGGCTACCAATTGAATCAAGTTCTCTCTGAAAAAGGATTGTATAAGCCAAAAAAAATTATGCTTAAGATAACTTGAATAGAATGTATGAAATGTAGTGATCTTACTACATAAAATATTTTTGGTAATGATTTAAACATAATACGCTAACATACAGTACTTGATCCAACATGATTTTAGATAATAATTTGGGAGAAAACAGAATGATATTGCAATAAATTGCTATTAAATTAATTATCCCGCATCAATAACAATTTGTATAAACATATGTTACTAATTTTACCTCAAGCTTTACACTTCATATTCTCTAATATAATAGCAAAACCAAATTCCCATTCTTTTGTATCTAAGTAAGAATACCATCTCAAAGAGAGATGGTGTAATAAACCAAAGCAATTTAGTGAATGTTATTCATACAATCCTATGATAAGTGTTTATTTCGTTGTAATAAAAATGTCATTGATGCTGTATGAAATTCAGTATGAGTAGTGGATTTAGGGTGTTAACCCAATATCTGCAAGTTGAAAAGTTTTTTACAGTAGTATCTATTTATATAAAACTTGGTCTTTCTTAGCAAATCTGTTTGGGTTTCGTGCGAAAAAATTTATGAATTCACTTTATGATATATAAACTTCCTAACCAAACTTGCTTTGTTTATAGTCCAAAGAAATTAATATGATTTATTATTAGATAGGTCGAAATTCACCAAACACGCTAAATGATATCGTGTTTAACAAATAGTAAAAACGTGGAGAATGCGCTACATCAAGTATAGTCGAATATATTTTTTTAGCATCAAAATTGAATTGACCAAGCGCTATAAACTCGATTACCCACGCAGGTGAAATGATCAAGATAACAGTTAAATGTAAAAGATTCCGAATCACTGACACTATAGCATGTTTAAGCTGTTCTATATCAATCTATGAATCAAGTACGGTCTTTAGAGCACAATAATATGTCAACAACGTAACGATAAGGTAGTATTATACACTTGATTTAATAATAATGCACAATATGACCATGATCAATTCAAATTGAAATCGTTGATATAATGTATACAATGTAATATTATATGTATATTTTAGCGCATTTAAAAGTCTTTTTTGATTTGATGGTAAACTTATCCACAATAGGTAAGTTTTCGATAGGGATTACTCCTTTTTATTTGAGTGTGTATTTTTTGATGCAACACATTGACTAGCACTGTCCAGCACTAAATTTGCAATGTATGCTCAATTGCCTTAGGCTGGATCAAGCTAAATGAAAAGCATCTCATAAGTCACCAAATACTCCAGGAATTACAATTTGAATTGATGATTACATCTCCATGAAAATAACGATATATTGCAATTTTCGATAATATAAATATAATGTATAACATATTGTTTCTATATTATTGTAACACAGATTTAACAATAATTTTTTAACGAGCAAGCGATGAAAAGGTATTGGAATTGGTTTTGAAATTCTCTTATATGTTTAATCCATACATTTTTTTCCTTCATAAGAGAAGGCATTCACTATATACTTAATATCCTAGTAGAATATTTGTATTAAACAACAATGATATTAGAACCAGTATAGTAGGCTTCTTAATCAACGTTGTACCCTGCTAGATTCACCTTTGTCTATATATTTTTCATTGCGATGCACATACTATACTCTAATAACACGTTAAGAATTATCTTCCCACTATATACGAACTTGCTGATATCATTACTCTTAGCAAAATATCCATAGATATCCTCTCCCAATTGCAACTATCGCAATTTATGCAAAGGCTTTTATGTTCTAGATTGCAACTTTGTTTTTTTTACAAAGGAAACTAAAATTTAAACCAGCCAATATAGTCCCATGACTCGAATATAGCAGTTCTCTTTGGAAAGCAACCAATATCTACACAAAACCTCACATAAATTCTCTCATTCTGGTTACACATGTATATGATGCAATAGAGTTTCCTGTGTGTAACATTTTAAGAAAAATATTAATTGGAGGTTGCTTTTCCTGTGTTCGAATTGCTCTTTTCAAATTGTACACAATAGGAAAATTTAAAATTCGTTTCCCAAGCAAAATATCAACACTTATACTAAAACTATAGAATCAAAATTTGCCAAGTTATAAATAAGCTTGACCAGTTTCCATTGAATTCGAAACACTTTACAAAACCACGAACCCCCTTTCATATAATTATTGATTGATTTTTATTTTTATTATTTTTGTAAGTTGAGACCTTGCGTCTAAACATGCTGTAGCTTTCTCAAGTTGTATTTTCTACTGTTATCAAAACATTTTTTTAATGCTACTCATTCAGCCTTTATAATATATAATTCACCTCTTCCTCCGCACATTCAAACCATTTTCAAGTAAACATGCTTCTGTCGCTTGCACATCTCATCCTATGCATTATTTCGGCATGTTGCGATTTGGTTATAATGGCCATTGTATTGTGGAGCCGTATTTCCCAACCATGCAAAGCCAGTATACTTTCATTCAGATTATCATTCTGGATCGGTCTTGCCAACATGTTTTGGTGCATCCAGTATATTATACTGAGATCAGATGAAATCGTTCACTCACTTGAGGGTCAACTTGAATGGTTTATTAGAGTCATGGCTTTTGCACAGACACTTTTTCCCGTGTGGATAGCCATGTTAATATTCTGCATTGTATTTGATGTACACCTGACTGTTATTCACGAATTCCACAATATGAGTCGATACTACCGTTGGTACGCTCTGACTACCTTTTTATTCGCTTTCATATTCAACATACCTAACGCCATCGTAATCCATCCCGAGTTAATCCACTGGGATTCGGCGCATGGTTGGCCTATCCAAGTTCCAGCAATTCAATACATTTTCACCGTGACCATATGGATAGGGGGCTCCATCTTGTATTCAGTTGCTGTGATTTTATTGACCCTTCACAGAATGTCGACTAGTATTAACCGCTTGAAGAAGTTGGATGAGATAAATGAGGCAAAGCGCCTCAAAGAAAAGCGACTCTTCAACACTCTTCTTCGCATTCTCCTGTACCCAGTGGTATTTATAGTGACCCAGACCTCCGGACTTGTTGCTATGTTGACTCAGATTGTTACCCGGGACGCGCATTCCTCGACTTTGTATGTGCTTTTCAACATTGATGCTACACTGCTTGGATTGAGTGGGGTGCTTAATCTGATGGCATTTTTAATCAATCCAAGTACCTTTCGATTCCTTAGTGGAATTCCATGGTTGGCCAATTATTTTCCCTTCAAGAAGAAACCAGAAAATTCACCTTACGTTTTTGGTAAACCTGAACAGCGGCGCCCGGTGCTCCCAGTTGAGGACGAGATCTCTTTCGATATTACACAAAAGGTGCGTCAGATATTGTACCAGGAAGATCCAGATTACATCGACACGCCAACTGCTTCCATCAAAGGAGTTGGTTCTTCTTCCCAAACATCCCAAAGAGAAGACCCATTTTTTCAACCCTTTCATTAGATCAGTATTTTGTTTTTTTAGTGTATATTAGCGATTTACTCTAATTCAATTTTTTTTTCTCATGCACATAAATCTGGGTTGTTCCACTGTAATACTCTTTTTGTCTCACAATGCAAATGATGCGTAGACTTAGAATTCCTTCCAGTTTATGTTTAAGTGTTGGTACCTAAATAATTTGGTTCTCACTAATAAGTCCTCCACCAGAAGATTGAGTTTACATCAGCTTTTGTATTCAAATTTTATTTATGCATTGCGTTTACGTGACTCCTCGGTACACTCTGTAGTCCAGAATGGAACATGACCTCGTCATCTATACAAGAAAGAAGATTTAGCATGTATGTTAGAGTCGAGAAAAATGGTTCGTCCTTAGCAACAGCACTACAAATGTTTTACAATCATCGATTTTACCCAGGCTGGCTTACTCTGGGCGCAGCGTCTATTTATTTCGGGATTGTTTTTTAAGATTTTATATTAAACCATCAGTGTTTATTTTTTGAAGAAACTCCAGAATACACTATAGAGTTACACTCACTCAAAAGAACCAAATTCTTGGAGCACAATTTTATTCTCTTTATTCATTTTTGCGAAACTTTGAATATACTGATCGAATCATTTAGCTACGAGAGAGGAAACCATTCTCATACTGAAATCAATGATCGCAATGAAGGAATCAGTACAGAATCCGAAGAGGATTTCAACCCCACCAATTGTGGTAGCATTCCGGTGCGTCACACCAGTTGCAGGAGTTCCTTGAATCGAGGTCGTAGCTTCCGTGCATAAACCTCCGATTCTGATATATTGTCAGTCGGTGATTGTGAAACGGATCTGCTGCATCGGGCATCTGCAAGCCACGACAGGATTTAACTTGTCCCTTGTGGGCGTTAATATGCTCAAAGAGGACTTGCTTATTCAACAAAAACCATCCTCATTCCATTTTGCTCGATCCTCTCTCCCACAATCCAATGTTATTCGATAGTATCTTATTGATGTATAACACTGCATATGGTAATGTTGCAGTTTGCTTGGCCACTGCAATGGCCATTCAAGTGGCATGTTATTGTGCGTCAGTTATCCCTAGAACAGAAAAGGTGAGCTCGAAGAATTTATATATTTCTCTGGTGCTAGAAAATGAAACAGCATTCGCTCCGAAATATGTGTTAGCTATTGATTTAAATGCGAATCACTGAAAACCACTTAATCTATTTAAATACCATGTTTAGTTTTACGACGCTTCGGGAAGCGCTACTTTTCTCGTTGTCATTTTAGCTTCTCTTTTACACGAGTCGTGGTTCTCATACTTGAAGACGAATGAGATTTTGTTTCCAGAGTTTGCCTCATTCCATCCGAGACAGCTTTTGGCTTCTACAATGATAGCTGTGTGGACTCTTCGTCTTGGCACATTCTTGTAAGTCCAAATGACATGCTTTTCGACGACCAATATTTGCACACTTAAAAATTCGTTTCATTCACCAAAAGTCAACTAACCTCTTCATTTCTACTTATTACTCCTTTATTTTGGGGGACTCCAATAGGTTATATCGTATATTCAAGGAAGGAAAAGATTCCCGCTTTGATGAATTGAAGAAAAATGCGTTTATGTTCTTCATCCCATGGAGTATCCAGGCTCTCTGGGTCATATTCCTTTCTCTGCCCGTCATTTTTGTGAATTCGGCTCCTGCTCATTTGCATCCCTCATTGAACTTGTTGGATTTGACTGGCTTCGCCATTTGGGCATTTGGATTCATATTCGAGTCTGTAGCTGATTTTCAAAAGCTATCCTGGCGTCATGAAAGGCCTGAGCATCGAGAAAAATTCATTCAACACGGCCTCTGGAGGTAGGATGCAAGTCAAATTTTAGGGAACCACGGCTTGGGATGATAACTGACTACTCACTTGTCGTTTCTGTTTTACTTAATCTAGCGTCTCTCGTCATCCCAACTATTTTGGCGAAATAGTTTTATGGTATCTATTTCGTATATAATTTTTGGAAATCAGTCTATACTAGCCACTGCCCACTTCAGAGCGGTCATTTGTAATAACTAAGACATTTGATTTATTTTAGGTGGGGGGTATGGATACTATGCTGGAATTCACTTGCTCAGATGACAAAGCAACATTTCATCCCTGAATGGGCGGCCCAGAGCACGCTAATTTCGGTATCCCATCCTCATATCCTTCATCTCTGCGGTCTATTTTGGCTAACTCTCAATTCATTTTTCTTCCCAATTGCTCTTATGTAGCCAATATTCGACGCCTTTCTTCTACTTTTTGTAAGTGGCATTCCACCTCTTGAAGAAAGCAGCAATCGCAAATTCGGCTCGGTAAGTCCATGTTTTAATTTTGGATGCCAAATTTTAGGGTGAGCAATCAAATGTCTCTAAATATCAAAATCTTGTTGGCAATAGCTCAAGGCTTACCAGGAATATAAACGCAGGACACCCATCCTTATTCCAAAGCTCTGGAAATCAAGCAATTAATACCGATTCTATTGGAAACTCAACCTCCTTGCTTCTAATCAAAATTTTCATTATTAATTATCACTACTTTTTCTTTCTGTGACATTTTTAGCTTAATACCATCCAATTGATGCTAAGTATAGGATAGGATATTCAATAGCTTGGCTTGTGTATATAAATATATAAAAAACGAAAATAAAAATAACCATTATATTCTTACTAGAGATGTATAGCTAGTGATAATTATTTAAGCCGTCTCCTCATACATTTTGCAAATTAAGAAACTAGGAGGCATTCAGACAAAAGAGTTATGAATTAAGTAGGGTGAAGTAAATTTTAGCTCGAGAAAACTCGAATATAACTATTTTTTATTAAAAAAATTGGTCGCTCATCTCTAATGATTTAAACCGGCTATTAGCTCATCGTATCATCCCGAAGTCAATTGGATGCATTCACTTTGCTATGTACCATTAAGTTGAGGCAACTTTAATGAGTTGATATACAAACATTCAAACAATGCTTTTCCCACGTGTAAGCTGCGAGATGTAGTGAATGGAATTCAAAGGTAAGAGAGGAACCATGTCAGTTTTTTTTTTTCGCAACGTAAATTATGACATATTTGACTTGGATTAGCACAATTGTTGGAATTGAAAACCATGTTTCAACTCGGAGTAAAAATTCGCCTTCACGTTGATGGCCATATAACTATGAGCAACGTGATATCAATTTTAAAAAGCACTTACCGTATTTCTAATGTTTTTCGAGAAGCCATTGTGTCGAAGAGAAAGAGAATCGAATTTAAACAATTCAGGGTGAATTACAAAAGCGATTGAGGTAAATTTCCAATATATCGCTGCATCAGGATTGCAAATATTAGTTAATCATGATGTACTTTGCTGTTTCTTAATTGTTGCCATTCCCAATTCAGTAACATAGGTGATTCGCAGAGTGCTCCTTAGAGAGCATATCCCGATTTGTTAGCTTTCAAGAAATATTTTAGGCAACAATAAGCCGTAATTTTTACGTCATCTTCTGTTGCCATAGCAGGTATCATATATATCGTTAGTAAGAGAAATGAAAAAGCCCGGTCGTTGCATTCAGTCAATTTCCGCTGGATACACATGCTGTATTCTCGTATAGCTTACCTTTTTGCTTAGCAAGAATCGCAACAATGCACTGTATACCGTGTATTACGCTACGCAATTACGCAATTATGGTATTTTCAAACTCGGCTCTGCAGAGTTAGAGGCTGCGTCAACCCGTGCTAAGTCTCCCATGAGCCCATTCTCCGTATCAACTCGTTCTCAGCATTCGTGCCAAAACGTAGAGAGATTCTCGTGGTTGAAAAGGGGATTTTACCTGCTTCCTCCTAGCGTATCACTCTTGTTGTCTGTTAATCTGCAAAACGAATTTGCAAAAGCGGTTGCTGCTCTTTGGGTCCAAACTTTAACACATGCTCAGGGACGGAGATCAGAAGATCTGCGTTGGTGGCCCAGAATAGACGCCAATAGGGGCCTCTACTGTGGTCACGCCTCCATGTGCGACGCTCCAGGAAAATAGTTTTAGAGTATTCTCCAATATGCGACGACCCGAATTCCGTCAGTCTATGAGCTTTTACAAGTCTTCTGACCATTCTTCTGTAAGTTGGCTTGCTTCCCCCCTCGTTTCGACTCAGCCAGGTAGCTCAATCGGCTCAATAGTATCCAGTGCTTCAACCGATCTGGCTTTGATCTGGAAAATAGATCAAGGGAGCAAAAGCATAGCCGCCTTTATGCGGCATTTTGAGGGGTTGGATACTCGCAGCTTTGCTCAGGCTTACACGGTGTTGTGTCAACGTCTCAAACCTTCGCCATGTGCTGGTAGGGGAACGCTATTTTTATTCCGCCCGTCAACTGCATTGACGCAATCATTTCCACACCCCTCCGCCGCATATCGTGAAATCTGGAAGATTCGCGTTGGGGGCTTCTCACTTCGGATACTCCCATATCGGCACCTTTGGTTCAAACTCGCCTTTTGCCGGAGCAAATGATGAAGGCCCTTAAACTAAACAAACATCTAATCATACACTGTCATAGTGAGACTAGCCAAGAGTGCTTGCCATCACGATTTGGGCAATAAATGCGTAGTGCAACAGATAAGATTCATCGACATACAAATGCATATGCTACTGTTATCATGTCGAAAAGCTAAGCTATATCCTAAGCTTCCCGGATAATTTTTTGTGCATATTTCTCCATCCATCAAATACATTCACAATGCGTTAAGATTGTTTGAATATGCAAAAGAGAGGGACATAGTAACAGCATCCATTGGTCCAAATGTATAATATTGTCGTAAAGGAAGAGATGGCGTCTCCATGAGTATTAGAGGACCCTCAAGTGTTAGCCTTTATACTCGCTAACAAAGTACAAATGTACAAACAATAAATCAATTGTAACGCTTAAAGTGGCGAATACGAAATTACAAGTACTACATGGTTAAAAATACAAGTATTGCTTGGTTGTAACAATAAGTCATGGGAACAAAAGGAAACAGAGTCGATGGAAAAATATTCATAAGCTTATCTCTGATAGCTGGGACATTATAGAGATACTATAGAGGGGTATAGCAAAACAAAATCTTATAAATACTCGGGCCTAACCCCCGTGCCCCTATTGTAAATTAATTCTCTCTGGACTCTTACTAATATTCCCTCTTCCCCTCTTTTCCTCTCCCTATTTCCTATTAGTTTACTTTAACATTCCCTTCGCTCTAATCTTTCTCTGCCTATCCTTCTTTTATATATTATGAAAATCCTTTTTAGTTCTCTCCTCTTGGTCTCTGCTCTAGCCCTGTCGGCCGCTAAACCCTCAGAGGGCAGCAAACGTCTGCGCATCCAACCTTTTGGTCCAGACATATCCGATTCCCAAACTTACATCGTCGACTCCTCCTCAATACCCCAGGCTGACCTCAGCGGCTTTTCAAGAAAAAAACCCCTTGATATTGCCCGCGATTTTGCAAAGAGCCATTTGACTAATTCCGATTTTGTCGTGAAGAACTCCTACAAATCCGACTTGAACGGGGTCACTCACGTCTACTTGAGACAGGTGGTGGAGGGCCTCGAGGTGATTAATGGAGATATCAATGTCAATGTGGACGCCAAGGGCAACATCGTCTCCTACGGCAACTCTTTCTTCAAGGGAACCAAGGGCGATGAAAAAGGAAAAGGCTCCAAGCACAATCCCTTTACAAAGCGAGGTGCTATCGACCCACGAGAGGCTCTTCTCTCCCTTGCAAAACACATCAATGTGAAGGTGCCTCACCCTAATCGCATCGAAGTGGAAGAGAGTGACTCTCTCAAGGGAGAATCGCAAACCGTCCTTACCAACGTGCCTTTTGCTGTGGATGGTAGCGAAGTTCCCGTACGAAAGGCTTTGATCCAAACGGAGGGAGGCCGCCAACTTCAACCGGTCTGGGAAATAATCGTAGAGATGGAGGAAAACTGGATCCAGTCTCATGTCCACGCTTACACCGGAAAGGTCGTATCCGTTGTGGACTGGGTGTCCGATGCCACCTACAACGTATATCCAATGGGCATGAATGATCCTTCAGAGGGCCCGCGCAAAAAAGTCGAAGATCCGCATGACCTTACTGCCTCTCCCGATGGATGGCACACGCAGGGCTCTAAGAAGTTCCAGGTGACGGTCGGAAACAACGTCTATGCCCAGGAAAATCTCAAAGGCGATTTCAACTGGGAGGAAAAAGAGCGCCCGAATGGTGGTGAAAAGCTGAACTTCGACTTCCCGCTAGACTTGTCTCAGCACCCCAAGACATACATTAACGCATCCGTCACCAATCTCTTCTACTGGAATAACATTATGCATGATCTGTCTTATCGGTATGGTTTCAATGAGGCCGCCGGTAACTTCCAAGAGGACAATGGTGATCGCGGGGGTAAGGGCGGCGATGCGGTCATTGCAAATGCTCAGGATGGCGCCGGCTTCAATAACGCCAACTTTGCCACCCCGCCAGACGGTAGAAAGGGTAGGATGCGCATGTATGTGTTCAACTCATTCGATCCCAATCGAGATGGTGACTTGGAGGCGGATATCATGGTCCACGAGTATACTCATGGTATTAGCAATCGACTCACTGGTGGGCCTGACAACGTAGCTTGTCTCCCATTCGGTGAAGCGAGAGGCATGGGTGAAGGTTGGGGCGATTTCATTGCCGCTATTTTGCGCACAAAGCCCCACCACAACCGTACCGTCGAGTTTACCGAGGGTGAATATGTAGATGGCAAGAACATTCGCAGATATCCATACTCCACTAGCATGACGACCAACCCAGAGACCTATGGCACAATGAACAACCCCGGTTATGAAGATGAGCACGACAAGGGACCAGTCTGGGCTAATATGCTCTACGAAGGTAAATTGAGGTTTTTTCTCACGTTCTGTTGATCTACTTGATTTGGCTTTGGCGGCTCTTATTACAAAACTCGTGAGAAAGCACTTCTAACGGATGACAAATCGCTTTGATAGTGTACTGGAATCTCGTCGATGAGCACGGCTTCAATCCAAAATGGTTCCCCCCACACACCACGGACGCCAAGAAGCTCCGCGAATATATCACTAGCCACGGCAACACACTTATGCTGCAACTTGTCCTCGACGGCATGAAGCTACAGCCTTGTCAACCGACTTTCATCACTGCTCGTGATGCAATTTTGCAAGCAGAGAAGCTCCTGACGGACGGGAAGAATGAGTGTGCCATCTGGCGTGGATTCGCCAAGCGCGGGTTGGGTGTGGATGCAAAATTGATTGAAAACAACCCCCTCGGCAGTGGAAAACGTGAAGAGAGCTTCAAGATCCCCGAGAAATGCGAGAAAGCCCCCGAGGATCCCATTAAAGAGTGCCTGAAAAAACTGTGCGGCAAAACGTCCGAGAAGGACCTGAAGCAATGTGCGAAGAAGAAATGCGGACATGAGTCGAGCGAAGCAGAGAAGCAGTGCATGAAGAAGAAGTGCAAGCATAAGACGGGCAAAGCCAAAGAGAAATGTCTCAAGAAGAATTGCGAGAAGGAGGCCGGAAATGCGATGAAGCAGTGTTTGCAAAAGAAGTGCAAACGCAACACGGAAAAACCTGCTAACCAATGCAAGAAGAAGAAATGCGGCCATCTGTCGGGCAAGGCCGCCAAAAAATGTCTAAAACAGTGCCATCAGCACTAACTTAGAGGCCTAATGCTTTAATCTAATTTATTTTTTCTTTTTCTAGTACTTTAATATTGTAATTAAATGATGTTTTTATTGTAAACATTTTATTTAATAATAATCTTTCTCATCTTCTTCTACTTTACTTGGCTATTTTCTTTGCATGAAATACGCTTTTAGTGTTCTTTATTCCCCCCATACCTATCGACATTCGCATCTTGGAGGGGCACCCTTCTGAGAAGTAAACACTCTTCACCGAGTAAGAGTGAGGCGCACTGGCCAAAGGATGAAAAGTGCGATAGTATTGCCTCTAGGCATAGTTTTAAGTAGTGAATACTCGTGAAATTGGGTGATTTAATGGAATTCGATTGAATTGCGCACAACATTAACAATTGAGGCAATAAGAAGCGTTAATCACGTTTACTTTTTCCAGTACTTTGACGGTCTCAGTCACCGTTATGGTCTTCGTTACAGCTGTGACATACATGACGGGTACACCCGTGGGCGGTACATCCGTTGGGGTGGTGAGTAGAGTCCCAGGCAATGATGTTAATGTGTATATTGGTGCGTTGACTGGAATTTCATGAGCTGGTCTCGCCCGAACTAAATTGATCAGGACAGTGACGATAGCCAATATGCTTGCAATCATTTGAAATGATATAAACCAAAAGATTAGAGAATATCAAGAGAAGAACCAAAGCTTAAATAAGAAGAGTGGTGGTTACGAACAAAAATTACCAGGGTATCACTCTTTTCCAACCAGTCATTCCCAAATCCGATCCCATACCCTCGCCTTAAAAATCCGAATGTTTGTCGCAGCTTAGGTCGAATACCAAATGCGGGGATTAAAAGATCCGAAGAATTGAGTATCCCATCTATGAAGTAAAATAGATTTGAAAAGTCAAATTAATTCATGTTCTCAAAACTATAGATTAACTTCTCTTCATATTATGAGTTCCAGTTTTCAAAAATTTTTGGATAATACTAATAGATATGTGTGTGTAATCATGATATAAATTTTCGTTTGCGAAAAGCACAAAGACACAACAAGCAATGCTAAGATTCTGCCAGAATGGTTTAGCGGAATTCGTCCTGATCGATATGGCTTTAATCAACTACTTCACACGAAAGTGTTATATAATCGAGTTATTACCTCACCTGCTTCATCTTGCCAAAATCATCTAGAAACTTGAGACAAAATTCTGAAAACGAAATAGGGTATCAACGCTCTATCTAATACTACATCTCCAAATTGGCAAGGCTGGCTTGCCGAATACGAATATAATGTAAGTAATGTGGTAGTTTTATTCTGATTCACAGTATATTGACCAATATAAATAATTACATATTGATACAGCGGTTAATTCATCCCCTCCAACTCCTTCAACCCAGCCGCTTTGAGGCTCTTGAGAGTAGAAACAGCACTGTGCAAGTACTGTGTTTCCTCTTCATCCAAGTTGAGGTCAATGATTCGGTGGATGCCATTTCGACTCAACACGGCTGGATTGGATATGTAACAACCGTTCGCGGGAACGTACACCGAGAGCGGGATAACCGAATGAGAATCTTTAATGATAAATTCTACTATTCGAGCTACACACACGGCGACGCCAAAGTAGGTCGCTCCTTTGCACTCGATGATTTCGTAGGCCTTGTTCTTGATTTTCTCCGAATGCTTTTTTCTATCCAGTTTTTCCATCCCCGGGTATTTTAGCATCGGGATGCCTCCAACTGAGGCCGCATGCCACGCCACAAATTGGCTGTCCCCATGCATTCCCACGACGTAGCAATGGAGAGAGCTATGATTGACTTGCAATTCACGGGCTAGTTCCGTACGCAAGCGATTGGTGTCAAGAAATGTGCCTGAGCCAAATATCTGCTCGCGGCGGAATCCGTCCGCAACTGCAAGATCGGAAAAGTACTCGGTCAGGATATCGACCGGATTAGAAACGACCAGCACTATCGCGTTTGGATTGATCGGCTTCATGTTTTTGTATATTGACTGAATAATTTTGAAATTGCGGCCAACAAGCTGCTCTCGTGGCTCTCCCGGGCGTTGCGCTGCGCCAGCTGTGATGACTATAATATCCGCTTGGGATGCATCCTTAAAATTACCCTTGCAAATTCGTGTACATGAGCGGAATGTTGCGTCCTCCAGGTCCATCCATTCGCCAAACAGCCGGGTCTGAGCTTGCTCAATATCTGCATCAACCACAATGACCTCGACGGACAAATTACGGAGAATCATAGTAAAAGCTGAGCAAGCCCCAACTTTTCCTGCGGCACCGATGACTGCGACTTTTGTGAGGCCCATTGACTTGAGATGGTGAATAGTTTTATTGATATGGGATTACAATGGAATCGAGGGGTTTTGAGAGAGGTTTTAAATACTTGAGTGGCAACGCCAAATAAATAGGACAAGGGCATAGCCGAATGAGTTTAGAAATAAAGAACACCCTAATTTAGATATATTGTCACCAATAAACCACTTAAAATCAGGAGATTCTCATTCTCACAAACAGCTTTTTAAGAATATCCAATGAACTCGGTCAAATTATCGACAGCATTATCCCAGCATCGGTTCGCTCAGTCTCTAGTGGTATGGATAAATAAGGACCATTCTCTAGTGAAGTACGGTCCTTCTTCGCGCCAGCTTCGAAGAAACATACAAATGACTGAAGTTAGCATAGTTTTCCTCCTATTTTCCTCGAATAAGCAAATATGCAAAGGCCACAGCATGCGGCTCCCAGCAGTATGTTCAAGGTCGTACTCAATCCCACACTCTTTGAATAATCGAGTCCCTCCCAACCCCATTTAATGAATTTCGCTCTGATGCCAGTTGAAACGGCTAAGTTTGAGAAGGTGTATAGTAAGAGGAAACCCCAACCAAAAAAGCTTAGGGTAAGGCCCTATGGAGTTTTTGAACAATTCCGAGCCATGTTAGCAGATATACATCCTTAAATTTCGTCTTGAGAGCCGTATGGTAATACTTCAACGGAATTGATAAGCTATCTTAAGATAGAATTCAAGTTTTCAATTATCAGCGTTACCTAAGTTCAACTCCGTATTTTTAGAGCTGCTTGACTCATTATCTTAACGCATCCCTCCGATTACAAGTCTTTCGAAATAGCAAAAGCATAGCACTTGAAAGTGAAGAATAACCACATATTCCTCTTCGTTTCAAATAGTAAAAGTAAAAAAAAATCTTAGCTAGAGTAGGTTTTATCAGAGATCTCGACTCAATCGCACTCTTCACGCTTACCACGGGCGTACAAAGGAATTTGGGGCGATATAATAAGGCATTTTATTTTTCTTCTGTGACCTCCAGATCCACAACTTATTTAATCAGAAATTTTGGCCGCTCATCCTATTCAAATAACTGAAAAAGATTGGCACATAGCCCTTCAACTCGACAAGAGGAAACACCCCTGCCGTTAGAAAATAGACAAACGCAATCCAATATTGGTTCCAATATTTTTACGCTCTACTCCAAATCTGCCATCGGCTAATCTTGATTCGGAGGTTAGGGAAAAATTACGATACTCACAGGTGGCTAGCACTGCTTTTACCCTTGTGCTTCTTATCGTGTTGCGCACCTCTTTCGTTGGCGGATTCTGCCTTTCAATTTGACCAAGCCTGTTTGATTGGAGGGACAGAGTGACGTAAAACCGATATGCCTCGACCTCATGTATCCTCCACAATCTGAACCCTCTTATTCATCCGATATTGCAGAGTTGAGACACGTTTCCTATGGGCGAGCTTATTCCCGCCCCAAGTCCAACTCAAAGAGGCTCCACTAGCAAAAGGTTCAATGTTTTCGCGGCCCATAAGCAACCTCAATACAAGATCCCCCTTGATTCAGTGCTAGTTGAACCAATTTATGGTTTTCGCAGTGCGCAAAATAGAGATGAAAAGTGGCACACAAAGTTTCGCACGTCGAGATTGAACCATCAACAAAATGAGAAAGATGATAAAGCAGGTGTTCCATCCCGCTTGCGATTCGAGTGGGTTGGCTAGAGTGGTATCCAAGGATTCTGAACTCTTGCAGCTTCCTGGATTCCTTGCCTTCCTCTCCACCCGATTGCCTCTCGTGATAATAGGACCCAACGCGGCGGAATTGAGTTTTCGGCAAAACTTGAAATGTAACGAAGCGATTTTAAGCTTAATCAATACTAACTTTTCAAGTCGGAATATCCGGTCTATCAAGAAAGCGAAAATAAATAGAGAAGACCGCTTTTCCTAATGACTTTACCCTTTGTTGGTTCCTCTATTTCTTTGACCCTACTGTTTGATGGTGGAATGCACAACCACTCTGCTTATGACTTAGAGACAACTCTGCTCCCCACTTCAATTCCCCCTGTCCCCACAACCTCTCTCCCCCCTCCCCCCCTTTCCCACTCCCTCACTCCCTAAGCCCCTCACCGCCATGCACCAACGCATGATTGTCCCCACCTATATCATCGTCATCAATGTCCTTTCGATCCTTTGCGGACTTTCCATGATGGCGCTCGTCTCCTGGCTCCGCAGGAGGAAGCCCGATACCACGGACACGGCATCGTTCAAGCTTAGCTTCTGGATCGGCCTCGTCAACGCCTTGTGGAGCACCCACTTCCTCCTTAAAAGCTCTGGCGACATCCTCTATTCTATGGCCGAGACTGATGCGTGGTGGATTCGGATGCTCGCGTGGTTATCGTGTCTTTTCTATGTATGGGACACTGCATTGAGCGCATGTGTAGCATTCAACCTGCAGCTCTCCTTCATCCACCACCGTACCAATCTGAAGCGCATTCAGGCTTGGTACGCGCCAGGCTCCTTTCTCTTCTCCATTTGCGTGACTTTCCCCTGGCTCATCAAGCCAACCTGCTTTAACAAGGCAGGCAATGCCTTCCAAAGCGAATTGTCCAAGGAAGAGTTCGTCCTGTTCTATCTGTTTTTCAAAGATTTATGGGTGGGCATAGGGATCCTCTATTCCACGGCCGTCATCGTGTTGGTGCTCTTCCACGTGGCTCGTGAGGCGCGAAGGTTGAGGGAGTTGAAGAACGACATGCTATATGCCAAGGAGCTGAAGTTCACCCAATCGGTGGTGTGGATTCTACTCTATCCCGCAGTGCTCATTGTGACGCACACATTTGGCATCATCAAAGATTTCAGCATCAGAAATTATGATTGGGACACTCGCTCCACGCTTAGGATGGTGGATAAAACCATGATCAGCTCAGTCGGCATCCTCAATTTCATTGTGTTTCTTCTCAATCCAGCATTTCGCCGCTCTCTCGATAATATCCCTTGGCTTTCCAAGTTCTTGCGGTTATCATCTCCAAACACCCATGTTCCAACAAGCAATGGCATTGATAGATCCGTGTCTCGGAGGGAACCCATTGCGTCCGAATTTCATTCAAAGGCTTGGCAAGACTTCTTCCTGGAAATTGAAAGACAAGTGAATAGTGATCCAGCCCTCGCAAAACCACAACCATAGCTTTTGCTATTGCATGAACCCCTCTAGCATGACCTCATCACAGATGCCACGTCTTTACGGTATATGGGGAAAATTCTATTTTTCACCGCATACATACTTATCCTCTCCTCTTCTTTATTCAATAGAAATATTTGAAGCAACCCAATACCCTCACCCTTGTGAAAAGTGCGCATGGATGTATGGATGAGCGAGAAAATCCGATGCTCTCATCTCTGACAACCTCCAAATATATGGACATAAATCAAGCATATCTTCTTTCGTTCTCGATCCTTGTCATGGCTGAGCCATTTTCCGTCAGAGAAGAACAAGATATTAACCCTGGCTGACAATCAGAATTGGCCAGGCAAGCACGGTGCGGCTCAGCTATTGCGTTCTTGGTATACCAATTTCTCTCAACCTTCGATCTTGAGGTCGATAGGCGGCGGTTCAATGGATAGGACGTGGCCTCCGCTCACTGTTTATTAATATGTCTCTGTCCAGACATGTGTACAGTTTCCTCCTAAAAGCTCAAATAAAAGGTATAAGAAACTTCTTGCCCGAAGAGCTGGTCTCTGGTGATCAAAACCCCATTTCCTTTTGTTTTCTTTCCTATGCACGGCCTAAAGGAAATAGTCTTCTATTTTAACCAACAATTACATTCTAAATTATTTTCATAATAATAATGCCCATATTTGTTCGGGTGGATGGGCTAGTTTATTGGTATAAGTGATCTGAGGTAGAGGTTCGCTTCTACTCTCGAAGCGTATATTCAACCAGAAATAAGCTTTTAACGAGACTCGTTATATCTACTCTAATCGAAGAATGGCCTAATTCTTAAGGGCTAGTAAAAACGAGCTGATGACGTTGAATGTATGCTATTATTTTGAAAATGATCAATTTTATCTAGGCCTCCACCCGTTTCTTCCTCCCTGCGGAATAGAAATGCGTGTAATTCGAACCCATTTTCTGCCCAAAACCTCTCTAAACTATTGCTCTATATGACCTTGACTCTGGCCGATGGCTTATGAGGGATTTTTAGGGACTGATGCATTGAGCGCCTTATATACAATGCTTCAGGGGATGCTCCCGTCTATTAAATTAAACGGGATGAGGAGGAGGCACTATGAACCATTATTACAAACTCCCGTGAAAGTATCCCCAAGCTTGGGCATGTCGCTTTACAGGTTCACGTCGTTGCAATGATATGGTGTCCTGCTATAGAAACCTATAGGATTGCCATGGAGAGTCTAAGTAGCTCCTCTGACTCTCCTCTCTCGCGGGTGTGCTTAGAATTCATTCCCAAGCTCAGGTGCCTCCCATGGCGAGAATAAAAGTAGATTGAGGCTGTTCTACTCGATAGCTTCGTAGTTAACTCTTCTCCAATCAGTTTTTGCTTTGCATTTAGCTCTTCCATCCAAACTCTCCGCCCTTCAAGTCACTACCAGCCGGAATCCCCCCTCTACCTTCTTCCTGTCCCCCATCTAGTGCCAAAAGCCATCCTAGCCACTCTATTTAAGCCGGCATCCGTCGCTCCCCACGCACAATAAAACGCGATCTCCACTGACCTATGCATTCTCTGCTTACCATGACTGCGATTTAGACTTAATGCGCTGAGACAGGAGCCTATCCCTCCTCCAGCCACGGGCCGTTACCACTGGCGAGTTGGAAAGAGTTGATTAATCTCTCCCATACACAGGCGCATCTGCTCCCCAAACCTCGTCTGTGCCGTGCCCATCGTTC
Organism: Calcarisporiella thermophila; assembly: GCF_041956535.1. Taxonomy (NCBI): domain Eukaryota; kingdom Fungi; phylum Calcarisporiellomycota; class Calcarisporiellomycetes; order Calcarisporiellales; family Calcarisporiellaceae; genus Calcarisporiella; species Calcarisporiella thermophila. The sequence continues at coordinate 24,880 of NW_027192222.1, forward strand.
ATATACCTAGTTAGGAACAAGCGGGATAGGACAAAGTTCAGCCAGCACATGATGGTTCTTCCGGCGTAGAAATTTCCTCCTGAAGCCGACTCAGAGCACTTGCACAAGCAGCCTGATGAAGCAACACTTCGGGCGCCCATTCGCGAGACATTCTCCGAGAACACGGAGCGAAAAAAAAAATAAAGATCGAAGCTTCGCTCGAGCTTAGTCTCAGGCCTGCGACTGGCCGCAGCCTCAGCGCGTTTGGATGGAAAAGGGAGGCGGCACCACGCTCAGAACCAAGGAACCAGTCTCCCCCTTCTGTCTCCCAAATAATTGCCATTTTTGGGCCTCTTACCTCGTGTGGGCGCGAATATCACCGGACGGGCGATGGAAAGCTAACCTGCCCAGTGTTAAGCCGTGCTCCAAGGGGGAAGCATAAGGATGCCAAAGACGAGGAGTGTCTTTTTTCTTCCTCATTCCCAAAAGTAGCGAGGTCAAAAGTGCATCTGCGGTGCTAGGATGGGGCCCGCCCATGGACCCACAACCCCTACGGCGTCTCCCCCCGAGCCACCCCATCTCATCAAGGCAGAGGAGGTGGGCTGACAACTAAACAGGGTGGATAGGCTCGGCTGAGTCAGACGGGCCACAAGGTTAAGCTCAAGCTTACCCCCGACGTTGCTCCCGCAGCTGTGTGCTCCGTCCACGCCAGTCACTCTCGCCCCACCGCCTTCCCATACATAGAAACCACGACGTGGTCCCCTTCCTATTTGTCCTCGATTGAAGCCCCGCGGCGGGCATCGAGTGGTTCCGCAAATAGGGGGCGCCCAAGTTTAGTGGGGACAAAGCATTTTCTGGGAGCGGTGTGGAAATGAAAAATCAACAATTTAAGCATCCCCCATGACACAAACGGCAGCATGACGTCCACCCGCACCCGATTTCGCGCTCTTGAAATTTGTCGCCAGCCATGGTCGCACCCCGTCCCACGTAATATATCGAACTTTCGTATTAGCCGGTACCACCGTTGGCTAGCCCCCGCCCCCCCGCTGGGCTATGGGCCAGGCCCGCCCCCTTGTTTCCTATTCAAGCCGGCCACGCACAGTCCGATTTCATGCACAAAACCGAGCATGCCGCAAGCTGTCAACGTGAAGCTTATTGACGTGCTGTGGGCCGCCCAAGTGCAGGCGGCATCTCCCGTGTATAGGCGGGAGGGGTACAAGCATGTCTTTTGCAAACCGCTCGGTTTGTTTGTGCGAGGCGGCCTGTTTGCATTGTAGGAGAGGGCCCCTACTGCAGATCTGCCTGTTCGATGGTATGGTGGCTTAGCTATTTATGCAGATGACGTCTGGAAGGGGGCTGATAGCTCCTGGCTCATGGGCCCACCCAACCCAACTCTCCACCGTCGTGGAAGGTGGAACGAAAGGAGGGAAGAGGACGAAGAAGCCCCCTTCTTCTCCCCCGTCTCCCCATTCCCCTTGCTCACCACACAGCCGCCCTATTAGTTAGGGGGAAGTATTAGGAGGACGGTCGGTGGCTGGCAATTATGTGTGGGAAAACATGCGAGACTGTGCTTCAAGCCAAGAACGGGGAGAGGGGAAGGGTTCCGAAAAGGTTTTAGAGATTCCAAGTTTAAATTGGGGGATTTCAAGACCCGACTATGGATTCGGACTAATTGGCCTCGATTCGCATCCGGCGCCTTCCTCCTTCTAGGCAAATTGGGGTATCGTGGAGGAATGTTGCCGCCTGGGGGAGAGCGCCTAGCGCTTATGGGCAAAAGGCCTGCGCGGCTCGTCGCCTTTGGCCGCCAGGGATGGGCAAAGCTGCCAAGACCATGCCGCCGCCTCTTCCCATGCAGCTCTGGGCACCAGTGAACGAGCGGGTACGTCATCTCCTGCAAGGGACCAGGGCATGAATCCGTCCTCAGCCATGAACCCAGAGGTGAAAGGCAATGGAGGGCTTGAGCCCGAACAGATCGGACCGGAGCGCCGTGGTTGAGACAGAGGAGAACGTTGCGGCCCGAGCGCCTGGGGGAAGAGATCTGGATGCGCCCAGCCAAGCTGCGCTGCCGCGCGTCAAGCGCGCCAACGCCGCAAGATCCACGGCACGAGATGGCCGACAGAGGGGCGCGGCGCTCCGAGTAGGCGACGGGGGAGGCCATAATTTGGCCCAGCGCCGAATCGGAGTGGAAGGAGGTTAATGCAGTATAAGGAAGGCTGCGCATGCAGAGGAAGTCCGGCATAAGGCGGGCGGCAGGCGAGCTCCATATCGGCCGTAGCTCCGGGCCATGGCCAGGGGAGAGGAGGGGTTGTGGAAGAAACTAGAGAGTGGGCAAGGCACGGAGGCGGGCTCCGGGATATTTTCGTGGGATTTGGCATTGGGCAGACCTCTTTAGCGCTTGCAAAGGAAAAAAATGCTTTGGCGACCCCCTTCATGCCCCGTGGGAAGTTGAGGTAGCACCTTTCATGGAACTCTGTAACTTGTCATGTGGAGGGGGTGTGTTCCCCCAATGACCGCGCGGTGACACAGCATGAAAATGTGCGTGTTTAGGGAATCGATTTGCATCCCCGACCACGGTGCAAGCATTTTTGAGGCTCAACCAAACTCAATTTAAAATCATTGCAGCAAAAATTTTTTATTTATATTGCCCGAATTCCTCGCCGCATTTCCGTTGCTCTCTTCGCTCGCCCTCTCTGTTTTCTCCCGTGCCTTGTTCCTGCCGCATCCCGCCGCCGCAGCCTGCGCTCTCCGCCGCCCTCGCTCTTGCCGCCCGCTGTTTCTTCTGTCTTCGCCATAGCTTCGGTGCTGAAACCTAGCTCTCATATCTGTCTCGGCGCTCCTACCCTCTTGTCGTCATCTCTTCCAACGCAAAAGCAACCAAATACAAGCACAGCTCTACTATGCTAGGCAACAAAATTCGAGGAGCATGGAACGACTACGTCGCCTACATTCATGCCCCCAACAATGTTCAAGGTCCAATGCGGCCTTTGGTCAAGCCTTATCGTGTGGTTGCGAAGACTAACTTGACATTATGGTAGGCGCCAACTTATTCCATAGCTTCTTCGATAGAAGATTTCTCAATATTCTTGATTCAGGATCTTCATTGGCATGTTAATCGGCATTCTTATCGGCGCTGTGAATCCCCAGGCTGGAATTACAATTGGACCTTTTGGAACCGCATTCATTCGTATGATTCAGACCCTGATGGTGCCTCTTATTTTCTCCACACTCGTAGTCGGGTAATTATTGTTTTGCAAAGCTGATTTCTGATCCCGTGTGAAATGATTCTAACCCCCTTTTCCCGACGCATCATAGTATTGCTGGCCATGGGGATGATCTTGTTCGTATCGGAAGGCTCGCCTTGAAGTCAATTATCTACTTCCTTATCGTAACCACCCTCGCTCTTGCCGTTGGGTTAGTCATGGTCAACATCTGTCGCCCTGGAGATGGTATCGATTTGACCAACGTGAGCGTCTCGAAACAGGTCGAAGATTTTAAGAACAAATCAATTACGTGGGAGGACGAGTTCAACAAAATCATCCCAAAGTCCTTTTTCCAGGCCGCCTCAGATAATGAAGTGCTCTCGATTGTGTTTTGCGCCGTCATGTTTTCCGTGGGTATTATCAAGGTGGATCAGCATAGCAAACGTACCATGCTTGCATTCTGCGATAGCCTGTCCAACATAATGTTCAAGGTCGTAGCGCTCGTGATGAACTACGCCCCCATCGGTATTGCTGCCGCTCTCGCTGCAACGGTTGGTAAAAACGGTGTCGGAGTGCTTATCAATTTGGGCAAACTGGTTGGAACGCTCTACGGCGCCCTCGCGATCTTCGTGTTGGTCATTTTCGTCCCCATCATCCTTGTACTCCGCATTCCATTTGTGGGCTTCTTAAAACACGTGGGTCTCCCTTGGTTGATTGCGTTCTCAACCGCCTCCTCCGAGTCGGCTCTGCCCCGTGCCATGGAGAACATGCAGAAGTTTGGCGTCCCCAAGCGAATTGTCGCCTTCGTCATTCCTTGTGGTTACTCATTCAACTTGGATGGCACCACGCTTTACCTATCTCTTGCCGCCATTTTCTGTGCGCAGGCCGGTGGCATGAACTTGGATATCGGCCGCCAGCTCGCCATCCTTGGTACTCTCATCCTCTCCTCAAAGGGTGTGGCGGCCATTCCTCGTGCTTCCATGGTGGTGCTAGCCGGCACGGTGACGAGCTACGGTCTCCCCCAGTCAGCTGTCACATTAATTCTAGGAGTGGACGCCCTCATGGACATGGCTCGTACCTCGGTGAATGTGTTTGGAAACTGCCTTGCCTGCGTTGTCATGAGCAAATGGGAGGGTGTGTTCCGAGGTGAAGAATGGCAAGAGGAGATGCGCCAGCTTGAATTCCAGGCACAGAGAGAACTGCAAGACGATCTGGAGGCCAACAACGAGAAGGTAAACCCGGACAACAAGGACGGCGTCAGTGTATCCTATCGTGAGCATGCAGAATACCCCCGCCCCGTCGACATTGAAGAGAGACAAGACAGGCACCCTTAGACACCATGCAAATACACCCCATGCCACAAGGATCGAGAAACAAACCATGAAACGTAGAAGAGATGCAGAAGTAGGTCCAATCAAACTTGGAAGAACCTAAAGGAGTGGAGCAAGCGGAGGAGAGAAAGAGTGGACGTGGACAAAAGCGTTGTTTTTTACTTTTAATTTATTTATTTATAGTGTTCTTTTTATCTTTTGTACTTTGCTTTATCCTATGGTTTAATAAACTTGTCTCTACTTGATTTCTTATATGTATGGGTAATGCTCATTCCTGAAAAATAGAAGACTCCCGGGTCATCGTAGAGAGATATCTCTTCAGGGCTTAAGAGCCGAAAAGAAGATTCGCCCATTGCATATGAATGAAGGTAGGTAGGCTTCTCCGATGAAAAGCTGATATACAAAGAGAAACTTCAACAAAAAGGGGAGGTGGATAGATTTTAGATTCTCTCAATGCTAGCCTCCCAATATAGCTCATATAGGTAACCCTTTGAGAACCTAGGAGTCTGTATCGCCTCTCTGTACCCTCTTCAACATTACAGTTGAATAGTGATCGCCACTTTTGAAGACACAAATCGAAAACCCTATGTAGGGCGAGACCAAATTATACTCCTACCATTTATCTTCATTTGCTTACAAGTTCACCCACAGCCACCCATTTATATCAAGAGAGTGTTGGAAAAAAAAAGAGGAAATATCACTTTACATATTCAGGAGAATATAAGAAGAATAAAAGGATCGGAGTTGAGAGAGAAAGGTAAAGAACATGGACAAGAACACAAGACCAATAATTCGTAAGTTAATAAAAAAAAATCCCTTTGGTGTGATAAAAAAACAAACAAATGAAAGGAAAAACGAAAGGAATGAGGTAAGCCTATGCACCATTGCCTCGCAACGTTTGTAAAAGCGTCTCTCTTCTCGCCTTTAAGAGGGCATGGGGCCCATCCTGGCCATTTCCGCGCGACATGGACGACCATGGCCGCAAGGGTTGTCCGTGAGGAGGCGGGATGGGGGGCGTGGGGGCTGGATGAGGGTGTGGCTGTGCTCCATGCTGTAAGATATTAAGAAGGGAGTGACGCCGTGCTTGTTGAGAGGCAGCGTCCAGAGCTGTATTCACAGGTATCGTTGGTTGGGCCTTGCTGGGGGATTGAAGAAGTGTATGCAGTAAACTTGACTGCCGAGTTGAGATAGGGGCGTTGGTTTGATTGGCAGGATAAACGGTCGGGGCAGTGGAGTGCATCTTGGCGTGTACGGGAGGCCACACCGGAACCGGCGATTCATGCCGCGGAATGTTGCTTGCCGGGGGAAGTGAGGATCGCGCGGGTAGGGGAATCCCGCCCGGAAGCATGTGTGAGCTTCGAAAGGTGGTAGCGGTAGCGGGCCGTTGTGGAAAAGGCGGTGAGACCGGGTAGCTGAGCGAACTGGACCGATAATTTATCGTGCTAGAGAGGTTGGAAAGGGCGGTGGCGGTGGGTGGGGTGGAAACGGGAGGTTGGTACTGTTGCGGTTGTTGCGGCTGTTGCTGCTGCGGTTGCGAGACGTGATTAGAGGAAATGCCAAGGAGGCTCTTGAGGGCGTCGGATTTTCCGACGGGCCCTGCTGTTGTAGGGCGCTCGGCAATCCCAAGCATCGATTTCAGCATATTGCTAGCGTCCGCTCCTTGGCTCATCCCGCTCTCGCGGCCGCCAATCATGGGTATACTCGAAATCACGGCCGGGTCCACATGAGAATTGTGCATGACAGGCGTCTGGTCGAGTGGCTTGTGATTGTTAAGATCGGATGTATAGCCTTCTCCGGTTTTCCTTTTCGCTTTTTTGCGACTGCTCACCCATTGCCGCAATTTTCTACACAAAAACATGGACCCGTTAGCGGGAATTGGATGAAAGAACTCGTCCACACTCGAGTCCGTACCCGACAAAGGGCACCACCAAGAAGAAATTACTCCGATTTTGCTTGATGATGGACTGTCGCACTGTGCGCCCCTCCGTATCGCTCTTTGCTCCGCTACCTCCCCCTCCACCGTATCTGTTGTTCCCACAAGCTCCACTGGGAATGGCCCCACCGTTCATCCCTTTAGCGGCGCTATCCGGTCGCCAAGTTGGAAGCTCCGAAAGTTTATGCCAGGCAATTTTCTAAAAAAAAGAATGCCGATTTAAAGTTAACTATGATATAGAGGAGAATGCTTCATCAGGCTAGTGATGCCATACGCTGATCTCTTTACGAGTTTGCGGACAAAATTCTGTCTTTTCTGGCACACCCTCCACCAAGTAGAGTCGTATCCGCTGCTCCTTCAGAGTCATCTCGATGTACTCAGTCTCAACAAGATAGGGTGAGATATCAAATCCTGTCTCTTCATAGACCTAATTAAAAATAATAGGAATGTCCAGGTTTCCGTTGAAAATAAAAAACAAGGGTAAAATCAATGTACCTCTCTAATTGCACAGCTGTCTTCTGATTCATCCTTGTTTATTTTACCCTTTGGAAAACCCCAACTTGAACGGGAAGACCAGCCTTTTACTAACAGACACTGGAGATAAAATTGTACGTAGAGAGATCGGATTAGAGAGATTAGCCATTCATTACAAGCATCGTGGACGACATACCTTATCTAGCTTTTCATTCAATATAATGGCCCCACAAACTGGGACCCGGATCTTGTATTGCATAAAATCTGCGAATGCACGTTCATGATCGTTGGACCACTGACTTAGGAGTGGGCAATGCTGAAAAAGTAATCAAAATCAACAGGTTAAGGACAATGGTCTGCCCATCTGTACACAGATGGGTCCACTAGAACAATGTTTAAATAGTAACAAAGAAAAAAAGGAGGTGGAGGGGGATGAACAAAAAGGATATTTTTCTTTGAAAAGTTCTTTAGATTAAAACTGGGGAGCTGTGGGTTCTGTTCGCGAACAAAGTCTTCGTAGAACCAGTGTGCTTGCTCTATCTGGAAGCAGATGCGCTCCACGCTTTGTAGCTCTTCCTCAGGTACATTGATAATAAATCGACTAAAATAATGGGATTGGGAGCGGAGGAAGAAGATGGAAATCGGGCAGAACCCACAAGATCAATTCTTAAATTCTCCCATAGAATTGAGAAGAATGAATGGTCACCTGCAGAGATCATCTAGGATTTCGTCCAACGTTGCTTGCGCAAGCGACATTAGGGCTGTAATATATATACAAAGATGCCTATAATAATGGAATGGGTACGCGTTCTCAGAAAATAAGAGTGGAGGGAAACCTTTTCAGCCTGTGTGGCTTGCTTGAGAAACTGAAATAGAGAGCAGATCAATTTTGTTTTTTGTGCTAAAGTTTGGGCCATGCACCAAGTCACGAATTAGAAATGGTCCAAAATGTTACGTCGAATATATAGCCGCTATGGAAGAGACGTGAAGCACCGGTTCTCAGGAAAGAGTATGTATAAATTGAGGAAAGAGAAAGGGGAAAAAAAATGAAATAGCATAAAATTCACACAAAGGCATAGGCAAAGAATAAAAAGCAAACAGTGGTTTTTTTCGTAGAAAACAGGAGTAAACAAATCGAAGAAAATAATCATCAGGCTAAGAAATGTATATAGAATATTACACAAGAGTCTAGTCCAATTCAATCCACTTCCGCATGGTCGTCGGCGTCTTGTACGGTGGTTGCATATTGCCCTCTCGAGCTACTTCCACTGGAGTTATCCGCATTTTGCGTGTCAGCATTATTGCCGGACGTGGGGGCATTAGTGGACGAAGATGGACCAGTGGCAGCTGGTTGTGTTGAGGTGGCAGGGTTGGAGAGATTAGACTGAGGCGGGGTAGGCAACACATTAATTGCCTGTGTTAGCACGTTGATTGCTTGGAAAATTTGCTCCTGGGCAGCAAGTAGAATACGAAGCCTTTCCGCGAGGGCCTCGCGAGTGGTTGTCTCCAGTAACCGAAGCTGATCGTCAGTTAAGTCTCGAAGAGCTGCTGCCGATGGCTCAACTCTAGGAGGCTGCAATGACGAGGATAGGAAAGCAGCTGTCGCGGTATTAGAAATGGATGCAACAGGGAGCGAAATATTAACTGGTACTGCTCCCACCTGAGCGGCTTCACCCGAGGATGTAGCCTCTCTTTGGGATGTCTCTGGATTATGTTGCTGTAGTTGTTGCTGCTGTGGTTGCATAGCTGAGCCACCCTGCTGCCAAAGAGGAGGAGCATTTCCCATCGGAGGCATGAAAAATACAGGAGCATATGTTGTGGTAGGATTCATGAGGGGAGGGGAAGCGATGGGACCTTGAGGAGTGTTAGGGAGAGGTGGGATGATGGGCTGAGCTGGTTCAGGTGTCTCCTGAATGACCGATCGCCGACTATTTAGAAATAATAGAATGAATGAATGCCTCGGTACAACTCAAATTCATGTGCATTTTACCAGGTTGGGCAAGCTTGCTGTCTTTCTAGCCAACTTCTCAAACACCTAAAGTGGAACACATGCCCACACGGCAATCGCTTTGGATTTTCCCCAGGTGAGTTGCTTGGCCCTCCCGCGCCGTTGGCCTGTCTCTGCCTATTGGTAGCGGTTCTCGCCACCATCTCTTCTCTGCAGATAATACAGGTACGATCACTCATTCGTTCGAATTCCTCTTCAGTCGCGTCTGGGTATCGTTCATCCATATTACGTGTCGCACGGCGATATCGCAACAAGTCACGACATTTTTGGAGGAATGAGCGCATTGTCAGGTAGACATCACGAATAACATGCAGAGGGAGCCCATAGTATTGGCTCACCACGCCACAAAAGATAAGATAGGTGATAAGTTTAAAAAGATCTGATGTAAAAAAAAAAATACACCGTTTAATCCGGCGTTAATATACTGTTCTCAAAAAAAGCGGGGGAGTGAACATAGCATTAGATGTTTACCAGTCACTAAATCTAAGTAGAAAAGGTAGAGCGATTTCTCCTCCCAGTGACCCTCACGCCTCATATCCATGACATGCAAACAATATCGCGCCATAGTGGAGAGTATCGTCAACACAAGTATGGCATACTGTTTTGGAAATAGAGATTTGTAAAAAAAGCACTCGAGTTTGCATTTCAATTACAATAATTCATACCTCAAATCCAAACATAATCTCAAGGCTTCCCGATTTTGTTCTCAAAGTCACCTCTACTGCATGGAACACTCTCCAGAAGTCGATATACCATAAGATCAACATCACGATGACAATGCGAGTATGGAAACGGGGCGAAAGAGTAGGCGATTGACTCATCTAATTATGAAATAAAAAATGTCAGGAAAAAAAAATCAGGGAAAATCGAATGTTCGAAAATCTACATAGTCAACACGATCCTGGGAGATCCAATGAAAGATTTTGCAAAAGAGCAGCATGGTAAGACTCCAGATGAATGCAGCATTAAACTGTTCCCGAAATATAGTCATTGCAAGACAAGCCTCCATCACCGAATACCAGGAGCGCTCATATAAATGCTAAGTATAAGAATTAATCCGCAATTAGTTTGATCGTGACAAGAATGTTAGATTTCACGACATACCTCGACCTCAATCGCCCGCAATTCTCCGAAGAATATTCGTTGCAACATTTTCCCAAACAAGAATGTCAAGAGGAACCCCATGTTCATCAAGACAAGTAGGCAGGCGGAAGAATGAGAGAGGAAGATGCTTGCTGAATAGTAGTTAGAGCGCAGTGAGAGTGACCAAAGCACCGTGGCTGCAAAAAGCAGACCACTCACGCCAGCGTAGGCCGTTAAGCGCATCGCTTGCAATTATGCGGCAAAAATGAAAGCACGAGTGGGGAAAAGAGACGCGTCGATCAGTCTAATTGGACAAGTGAAATTAAGCGTATTATAAGGAATGTAAAATCAGAACAAGTATCAAGCAAACAATGTGATCAGTACTTCGAGGAATCGTTATTGGAGATTATGAAGTATGAAATACTTTGACATCCAAAAAATTACGTGGTGAATAATGGGTGGCTCACAAAGAATATAATTCTCAATTACATTATATATAACCTAACCTAAACCCTTCATCCAAGAGATATATTGGATTAAAAATAAATTGCGGTTCGGGCAAAAAATGTCCAGCATGTTTAATAGACAAGAGACTCTTTTATGTATAAGGTTATTGTTTACTGAAAATGTATTGATATTTTATTTAACCACCTTTTTCCGAAAAACAAAGCTTCGTTCGTCCATACTAACCCACCCCCTATTAGTTTATGTAAATTTACTCGGGAGTCCGTGATCGTGACTTGCTACGATCACGCGCGGGAGTTGGAGAGCGACTCCTACGATCTGCCTCCTCTTCTTGTCGCTTTGGGGAAGGTGAACGCTCTTGTCCGTTCATGCTGTCACGCCTTGGTTCGTCGCGAGGTTCTTCGTCTTGACGTCTAACTGGAGACCGGCTTCGGTCGCGGGGTGAGCGGTCGTAGTCGTTTCGTCGGGGAGAGGGTGAGCGTGAATACCGCCGGCGGCGAGGCGATGGAGAACGACGACGACGAGGGGGAGGGGATCGATCGCCACGACCGCCACCAGGTGGGAATTTCGCCCACTGTTTGAAGAAATCGTATTAAGAAGGTATCACTAAGTGTAAGATTTGTGCTATTTACCTGAACATTCAAAACATAACCGTCCACACGGCGGCCATGCATCTCATGGTAAGCATCTTCCGCATCGCGAGGGTCTTCAAATTCCACAAATGCAAAGCTAGAAATTGCCATGCAAAGGTATTGGATCAATAATCAATCAAATTAACGAGAAAACCACCAATGACTTACAGCCTGGATGACGATGATTTGGGTGCAGGAATATCACAGCGCACCAGACGGCCGTACCTGCATATATCCGAAGAGGAAGGGGGCGACGAGGGTTGAGGGGGTCAGTTACGAGGGAGGGGATCGTAAAAAAGATTTTTCCGAAAATCTTTACCGCTCGAATTCGTATGCTAAATCTCTAGCGCGGAGGTGGCTGCCAAAACCAACTACGAAGAGTGTTGTCCGTCCACGGGTCATTTTGGCTGACAATCAAAATGAGCAAGTCTGTTTATTCCGTTTGTTCCGAGAGCCCTCAAAGGCTTTGGAAAAGAAACGAAAAATCCATCGAGTTGTTTAAAAAATTTGTTGAGGGCAAGTATCCCCTCGGTGTTGTAAAATGAAAGAATTTAATTAAGCTCAGGTTGAATAGCAATTAAAGTTGAGGATAAAAGAAGCCTCGACCAAGTCGCTCAAGTCAATAGGGCACAAAGGAGCGGCCTGATCACGTCCTATATCAACTTTTTTGTTGACGGTGCCATAGCTTATATGACCTAGAAGACGGCGCAGCACAGCTCCATCGCTATGAGACTCATTTCCTCGAGTTTCCAAAGAGGGACCGTGGCCAATCACAGGCGTTCGATCTAATTGTCCTTAATGAATCGGTTGAATAAGGCTAATGGACATTTATTTTATTTCCTTTTTATTCCATATAAAAAGAAACCGATTTTCGCACCAGACCTTTTTATTTCCCCTATTTTCGTCCTTTGCCAAATAGCTTGCTTCGTTTCAAAGACCCTAATATACGCGTAATTAGTCTCATTATACTTCGCACTGGCTTTTTATTTGAAAAAGTATATCGAAGTAATGCTCCGTTCCCTAAATTTACTATTGCTATTTGTCCTCATCTTAAGGACCACATTCGCCCTCCCAATTGAGGTGATAAGGCTTCATGAGCGTTCAACAAAGCTTGTGTCGCCTCATTTCACGAACTATACCATCACATTTAACGAACCAAAGCTCTGCGATCCTGGCGTAAAGCAGTATTCTGGCTATAGTGTGTTTCTTTAATTCTGCCTATTTTCAATTCTATGCGTCTCTAACCAATGTGATTTCTACCATCAGTGCATACCCCCGATGACAAGCATATATTTTTCTGGTTTTTCGAGGCTCGTAACAATCCTGAGAATGCGCCGGTGACTCTATGGCTCAACGGAGGTCCAGGTTGCTCAAGTCTTATCGGGTATTTAGCTATTTTTAAATAGTATCTGTAGCTCTTTATTAATATACTATAAAGTATTTTCGAAGAAATGGGCCCATGTTCTTCCGATGGGAGCAAGACTATCTATCGCAAGCATTCCTGGACTGAGGTTTCGAATATGCTCTTCCTTGATCAACCAACGGGGACTGGATACTCATATGGCAACATGAGTGATGACTCCACCGTGAAAGCTGGGCAAGTTGTGTATAAATTCCTTCAACTTTGGTTGACCCACTTTGATAAATACCAGAAGCTGCCTTTTCATATCTTCGGAGAATCCTACGCGGGTGAGTAGTTGGCTGTAACTTCTCAAATAGGCTGACCTATTTAATTAATGTCAAACTTATAGGCCATTATATTCCATCATTTGCGCGTACCATCATGGAGAACAACAAAAAATCAACAGATGAAAAACTGGTTCACATCAACCTTATGAGCATAGGAATTGGCAACGGGTGGATTGAGTAAGCATTGCTCTCCTTTAGCTATTTCGGTTTCACATTCTCACCTTTTACTTTTTTCTCATTTCCGCTGTAGTGCCCTAACTCAATAGTAAGCATACAATCATATGTTATTATTAGAAAATTGACTCAATTTATGTCTATGCATTAATAGCGGGAATTATGGTAACTTTATGTGCGAAAATCCCAGTGAGTGCTGCTGTATTTGTTGCTATGAGCTCGTCGTCACTGACTTGAAACTCTTTATTTTTATTTAAGTTAAACAACTGACCTCCAAAGAGAATTGCACCAAGATCCAACATGAATATGAAGTGAGCTGTAAACCACAGAGTATGTGACATATCTTCAACTATATCAATACTCTCTCGTTGACAATCCTTTTATCATTTAGTCCAAAAATGTTACAGCGACATCTCCAATACCACGCAGTGTGCTTTTGCAGACGAGTTATGCACGAATATAACCTACGTCCCTTTTCTCGATACACACCTAAATATATACAACTTCGTTCAGAGTGAGAAAGAGCAGATCCCAAGTGCCTGGGTGCAATATCTCCGTAAACCAGATGTAATGGAAGAGTTGGGAGCACATCCAAGTGTGAACTATACTGACTGCTCGGACCCTGTTGGCTCGAAATTTGGAAAGATTGGCGATTCGGCGATGCCGTTTCATCAAGATGTGGAGTATCTGCTCGAAAAGAAACTAAGAGTACTTCTATACGCAGGAGATCAAGGTACTTCATTTCGATCGAAATTTATTACCCCAATGCTAACAAATTTTCAATCACCTCACTAGATTTTATTTGCAATTGGTTTGGTAACCTGGAATTATCTAACAAACTCCAATGGAGTGGCCGTAAAAGTAGGCAACCTATTCTACTGGAATAGCTAATCCTTTCAAAAAACTAACGCTTCTCCTTTCGTTTCTATTATTTTTTAAAAAAATATCTAGTTTATGCAAATAAAGACCTCGAAGAGTGGAGCTACAAGAAGAGGCCTGCAGGCGAGCAAAAGTCGTATGGTAATCTCGCGTTTACGACAATATATGGAGCTGGACATGAAGTACCCTATTTTCAGCCTGAAGTGTCCCTCTACATGTTCCGTTCGTGGTTAGGAGGAAAAATGCATTTCTAAATTTGAATATTTAGTCCCCACATCAGTTTATCTATACATTTATTCGACTCTCCGTATTGCGCTATTTGCTTGTATAAGTCGAGTAATTTATTTGAATCTCGCTGCTGTATTCGCGCTTTATATATTGTACATTGAAAATCATGAAAAGCGGTATAATTATAATTATATATTATATTTTCCACTCAAATCAAATCTCTTTCAATAAATATTGCCAAGAGTAGAGGCAACTGCTCACCCCCTCCTTCCTTGAACACTTATGCTCGAATTCAGCTCGTTCTTTCCGTACTTCTCACATGATTTCAATGTATGGTTCACGCAATGCATTACATACGACCGTATATACCACTTCTCCTTTTCTGTTTTGCGCGAATCTTGGATGATACACTGGTTTCTAACAACAAATAAACTCATCTAAAGTAACAATAACGCGCCTCAGCCTCTCTACGCAAATCCTATCCCTCATATTCTTTTGGCCGTTTGAAAGATAAAATTTAGAAATTAGTGATGGATAAATTTATCGAACAATACCATCGTACAGAGGATTTTGATCTTTTCGAAAAAGCGGGATTGTGTTTTATCGGCAGTAAAGTTGGTTATTATAGCATTATAATAACAAGGAGGTGAAGATAATACTACCTCCTCAACAGTCTAGTTCCAAAGCTCTTGTGCCTTGGTTGCGTCCTTACACTCTTCTGTCGCCACGCTTCTACATATTCCTTTTTCACCACGGGTGGACATTTTGCTCGGGCGGCCTATTATCTTTCTTCATAATAAATCGCTATATCCCAAGAAAGTTGCAAACAAAATATTCAATATTGTGAACATCGTATAAGCAGGCACGGTTAGATTTTAATACATAATTTTACTTATCTGTAATAGTATCTTTCAGTAAATATGATCTATTTATTAAAAATAAAGAGCTACCGCAGAACTTTCCGGAGATATATTACAAAGACCTCTTCTTTAGATTTCTCTCATGAGATAATTCTATCTTAGAAAAATATGACCATCCAACAAAAGGTTGTTTGAATTTTTACCAGTTTTTTGGAGAGATTCTAGTCCCCCAGTCCCTCTAGGCACATAATTTGGCGAAAAAAGGTAACTACTTGTATAGTAAAACGAATTATTACTGGTCCGTAAATATATGCTCCACGTCTCTGGAAGTTTAAATTTTCGATGGAAGTGAGCCTGGTAGAGATTTTACCAGTATAAGATCCACCACAATATGGGATCCATTTCGTTGGCAGCAGCCCAAATTAGTGGGGAGTCAAAGGGTGCCAATCTCGTATCAAACAATGGTAATTCGGTATATACATCACATGCTTCGTTTTATGGATATCCCTAGCATACGAATTGCTCAATTACACCAAGAGATACATCTTCAAAATTGAACCCTAAGCGATTTGGGTCTAGTCTCTGTGCCATTGTCATCACAGGCTTCTTGATAGAATTGAACGAGTAGTCATCTTTTCTATCGAGTCTTCGCTCTGATTGCCGAGTTGTTGCTCCTTAGCTGCCGCCGCGCCATTTTAATCTCGATTCAAATTCACAGCTCAACTTGTTAAATGGGATTTTTCAGAGCATTCAGGGAATAATATTCTCGAATGAAACAATAGTTCCTTTTTACAGACCACTAGAAAGGAATATTTAATTAATTCTCATATCAATTGGCTATACACAGTGAATTTAGCTCTACCCTTGCTGTAAATATTCTATAGTTCCTTTATACATGAATTCCGTAGAGAGGCTGATTTAGCCTTCGGATTATATTTTCTGTCTTTACGGAACTTGGATAATTTAAGTGTATAAATAGCCTTTAGATCCTATTCTTTGTAACTGGAGTCAACAAGAAGTAGCTAGAACATTATTGGTTGCAATTACAATGTCATCGTTATTAGTGGGATATATGGCGATTAGGAGTGTGATAGGAATAATATGTAAGACATAGATAAATCAAAGAAATCAAATTAATACAAAGACAATCCTGTCTATTATTACAATCATACGAAAATGCTCTTGAATAAGTTAGAGATGTTGTGAAATTTGGAGTATTTATCTGGTTGCAGTTACTGCTCTTGTAAAAGCTATGTCCCCCTTTATGCTCGTTAACCAACATTAGATATCATATGCGCCCGAATTATATATTTTTAAGATAAATCGTCCTCGCAGTCTCCTTCTTCCAACTCCTCCTCAGTGAACCATATATGTGGATCGCTTATCCCGTTTTGTAGGCGCAAACTGGAGTATATATTCACCAGTTTGAAGAGCTTTGGATTTTTCGAACGATTCCATATTCCACTGTGTATGAATCCCAAGTCCGACCAGATTCGCTCTGATACAGCTGCGGTTGCAGACATTGAGAGTACGGTGATGGCAAGCTTCGCTAACTCTGGAGAGAGTGACGTATGTACTTTCCACCACAATATGGGATCCATTTCTTTGGCAGCAGCCCAAATTAGTGGGGAGTCAAACGGTGCCGATCTCGAATTAAACAATAGTAATTCGGTATATATATCACATGCTTCGTCTTGTGGATATCTCTCGCTTAGGAATTGCTCAATGTCTCCAAGCGACACATCTTTAAAATTAAACGCTGAGCGATTAGGGTCGAGTACCTGAGCTATCGTCATCACAGGCTTCTTGATAAAATTGAAACGAGCAGCAATCTTTTCTATCAAGTCTTCGCTCAGATTGCCGGGTTGTTGCTCAGCCATTCTCATTAATGAATGGTAGTGTTGATTGACTATTGAAAGGCGGGGAAAGTCTCTTTCAAGATCAACAACTACATCTGCAATTGGTTTAGTAAAGTTGCGCAATGCTTCCACTTTATCTCACCACGTATCTTGAAGCAAACAGCGTAGTTCAGATGAAGTGAGCTCCAAAGCTGCCGTTTGGAGAGGTGTTCGCGAGGACAAAATAGATTCCAGGCATTTTGAGTAAGAGAGCCAGCGAGCCTCTACTGGAAGAGTAAGAGCAATTTCATGACCAAGCTTCTCTCTTTGAATCTTCTTAAGAATGGAATAAGGAATCGGGTGATTTATAAACCACTTCGCTATTGCTTTCACTTCTCCAACTATGGTCACCGTCCAGGGTAGATTTAAAACATCTTTAAGAAGTAATTTGGTGGCATGTAAAGCGCATCCATAACATACGAGGTTGCTAAACTCCTTTTCAAGGATACTCCAGGCTATTTTCATAGTTGCCGTGTTATCCGTCACTACAGCTTTCACCTTATTAGGGCCAATTCTCCTGATAGTATTTGATATTTTATTTGCAGCGTATTCTCCTGTATATTGATTAGCATCTGTAAATATAGCGTCGTAGAAGAAGGGCTTAGGCGTAGTTATTACAAATATCATTACAACTTCTCCTCTGATACTTGTCGAATCGGTCAAAAGACATATATTCTCGCTATTTTCTAAACTTTGATCGAGCTCTTGTTTGACGTCTCCGAATATTTTGGACAAAATAGAGTCCGCAAGTCGACTTCGTGAAATAGGATTGTAGCCAGGTCTTATTTTCTTCAAAAATTGTCGAAAATATTCATTTTCAACAAAGTCGAACGCTACACCTTCACTAAATAAAGCTTTTGCGAGCAATTCATCGACCTCAGTTATATCTTCCTCAGCAGCTTCAGGTAAAATGCGCTTATGCTTTCCTAGGTTTATGGTCGTCGAACTAGAAGGAATTGTGTCTGATCTTGCCAACTCGGAAATGTTATAATTTGTCCCTGGGTAGCGACATCTTAATAAATGCATTCTGATTTGGTTCGCACCTTCTGTCCAAAACATTGTACCGCAGTTATTACAACGGACGAGTGAAGATTGCTCGCCCTGTTTAATTATATCGACGGATTCCAAGATGTTATTTTTTTCATTATCCATTTTCAACTAAAACCAACAAAACAAATGATTTATAAAAGTCGAGCAGTGAAATCAATTTTTTTAAAAAATAATACCGTAAGAAAGCGAAATGATGGATCTCATGAGTAGAATTGAATGTTTTTAAAAGGGAAGAGACGGAGGCATTTTAAAATGGTTTTTATTTTTCTCACCGAGAAAATATAGATAAATTTGAGAAACTCAGCAGAAATACTGGATTTAGAAATTAGAGAATCAGTTTCAGAAATTTCTGCAACTATTAATATATCTTGAAAAATTCTATTTCTAGAATAATTACTCATTATATATGTTATTAAGATACAAAAGATTATATAGATACGAAAGATATCAGGTCTGATCGATTAATTGTACATTTTTTGTCCTTGCTCTTTCGTAATACAGTATTTATTCTCGCTAAAAGCATCAAACGATATAGTAAAGAGCTAAATTCACTTGATCAACTAAATAATCTATGACTAGCAAAGAGGTCTTACATTAATATTTATATACAATAGAAGGGATTGACGCATTTATTTTTCTTATAGCCTCTCTCGGCTACAAGTATTTGATTCGCTGTTTATAAATCACGAGCAAACTCTACATTTGTTCAAAGTAGCTCATCGCGGTTTCATATCTGTAATATACTCGATGTCATATTGATCCCATGCTCCCTCCTCTACCCCCTCCTTCACGTCCAGCATGACAGAATCCTCGGTAGTTTTGGCGGCAACCACTTTAATATAGATATCGCCGATATGACCTCACATGCGACTAGTTGGGCTGTTTTGCAAAGCAAAGAGATATTCTCCTACAAGAATTCCAAAATGATACTTAACTAGTCATGATATCAATATCGACCTTAAATGCACATTACTTACACTCTTCGATTGTTTTCAACCGTGCCTTTGAACTTTCTTTGGAATGATGCGTTGAATATCACTGAAAACCAAGGAAATAAATTTCTGTAAGAATTGAATATGGGAGTAGGTAGTCATATCTTTCTAAACTATGCCTGGATCTCTTACGCATTTCGTCCGCTTTTCAATACGCATAAGGGTCTGTTTCGGAACATAAGGGACTTCTGAAGAGCGTCCGCATTGCCTTTTCTTTCTGGTTTTAAGAAGAAAGATGATTTTCACTTCAGTCCCCGTATATCAATCGTATTTGATATATCGCCTACTTACAAGTGAGATAATAGCACTTTGTGTGCTTCACGCTGATCACACATACCGCAAATATCGGTGAAATACTTCGCAAAGAATTTGACCCTCATGGCTTGCCAATTACAGACTCTATAGATAATGTTAGCTGTATCTTAGTTGGTGTATTATACCAACCTACTCAGTTTATCGGATCATAATTGTTGGCCTCACATTTAGCAGGATAGAAATACTTTTGTCCATATTTATCGGTAATCTTGTACGCTTGATATTCTCGAGCTGTTTCTTTACTCCCTAAGAATGTTCTTGCATTCTGTTTATCAGAGCATATCAAATGATACTCAGCAGTAGATAGAAGTGAAGAAAAAAAGCAATAGTTTTGGTTATCTAATGTCTACGATTTATTAAATACTCGACGTCCAATGGGGTATTCCCTTCCGACATTGAGATAGCTTGGGGATGATATTGGGATTTGTTTTGGTTGGCTTCTCGAGACGCCTAATTCTTACATATATATCAGTTTTTTCATATTATATTTCTAACCTAGTTGATGTGGATTCTTGAAAAACTCCATTGTGATCAGTTGGAACAAAGGAGAAATTCTAAATTCTAAATTCTAACTATAACCTAACTATTTAAAATTCATAACAACACATAGATATTAAAAATATTAAACAAATCGTTTGACTATTAAGAGGCTACACAGTGACCCACTATTTCTCTTATCTCTCTTTAGACAAAGGCACATCACTTGGATGTTAGGACAAGATATATCAAACCCAATCGCCGAGTCATTATGGTCACGAATTTAGAATAATATCTTTGTTAGGTTTATCTACGCCCTTGTTTGCGATAAAAAGGACAATCATCTATTTTCATTTATTAATCTAAAGATAGCACATATAGTATTCGCCGTATATAAGTCAAGAGTAAAACCTGCATTGCTCAACGTGGTTCATATTAGTATCATTTTTTGCATATAAATCGAAATAGCAGTAATATTGTTATTTCTAAGTAGTAATTCATCTTACCGCTATTCGGTAATTTATAATGGATATATGGTCAGTCTTCAAACGGTGAGTCTCACCTTTTAAGCATTCGAGTATCTATTCAGGACGCAGATTATATGGTTTTATTCTATTTGTTCGTGGAGATGACATGCCAGTTATTCCTCTCATTTGAGTATGCGAGGAGAGAGAAATTTCCTTTATTGTTTACCATTTGTTCTTGGTCTTTTTGTAAACTCGTCAAGAAAAGGTAAGCAAAAGTGAGATGAATAGCGGACATGTCACCTCCACGAACAAATTGAGTAAAATCCATATAATCTGCGTCCAGAATAGATACTCGAATGCTTAAAAGGTGTGACTTACCGTTTGGAGACTGACCGTTTATCCATTGTAGGTTACGAATAGCGGTAAGATGAATTACTACTTGTGCAAGTAGCCATCCATCTCGATGCCGATATATGCTCCGCTGAATTCGTGCCCTATTATCAGCCTGAGATACCTCTATACACGTTTCGTTCGTGGTTGGGGGGGGGGGGAATGCACATTTAAATATGATTATTTGGTTCCTACACCACTTATCTATGCATTTTTTGCTTGTGAATATCGAGTAATTTATTTGAATCTTGCTGATGTATTCTCTTTATATATATTATAAAGTGAAACCGTGAAAAAATCAATTTTAGTTTTTCTTTATTTTACCAATTTAAATCCATCCTCTATCATTATAAATTACCAGAGGCAGAAGCAAATGCACGCTCCCACCTTCCCTTAAACTCCTCCGCTCGCATTTTCAGCTCATCCTCTCCGTGTTTCTCGCATGCTTTCAATACCTGGTTCACACAGTGCATTACATGCAACCGTGCGTAATCCTTCTCCTTCTCTGTTTTACACGAATCTTGGATGGCCCCCACCAACTTATCTTCGGTTTCCAACAACGAAAAGAACTCGTCCGCAGTAATTTTAGCACGTCTCCAAGCCTCCTCTTCTCCAAGATAAGCGTGAGATTTCAAGCTTTCCGAAATGAGCATTGCGTAGGCAGAAGGATCTACATTGTTGGAATAGAGCCCATAATATTGGCCTATCAAATAGGTTTGAAAGGCTTTGTCAAAAGTTTCCTCGCTCTGCTTCTTTATAAAAGCACGCATCAAGCGTCGAATATCCACCTGCGCTGGGTCAAGATTATAGGTGAAGCGATCCGCAAGCATAGTAAATGCTACTTCTGGTTTGCCCAATCTACAGGCCTTGCGGATTAGAATCTCCGTTGTTGTCCTCCCGATGGGCAGCAACTTCTTGCGCCATTGAGCAATCAAATCGGGTAGTTTTTCGATTTCACCAGGATGTTGTACATGATATCGCACGAGGTGGTTGAGAGCAGTGTGTCGTGGAAGCTCATGTTCACCACGAGAAGGATCCGTCTTTTCCATAAGGCTCTCGTAAAGGGAGGCAAATTTAGGTTCGGATTCTGGCTTGGAGGTATCGGTAGTTTGAGAAGAGGCAGAATCGAAATCTTTTTCGGAAAACGCATCCTCAATCTCGAGCTCTTCCTCAAGCGCCGCGAGATCCTCTTCAATGGAGGCGCGCTTCTTCTTTAATACTATTCATATATGATCGTATTAGTTGATGAAACAATTCAAAAATTCTGCCTAAAAAACAAAGAAGGCTATAAACCTGTAGGCGCGGTAAAGAATGGGCGACTGGATGCTCGATTCCATGTAGCAGTAACATTGACCTCGTAGAACCGCCCTAAATCAGATGGGTCATTATAAATCTAGAAACTTGTACTACTCGACGAAATGTTACCTCTTGCAATAGTTGTAGAATTATGCAATTTACTTCCTCTACTCTCCGCTGCATGTCGCCATGCGTGCCGAAATACTGGCAGGATTCTTCGTGATAGCATGTTTTATTTTTTAAGATCTCGACGGCAGTTTACCTCTGGACTTTGTTTTCTGTCTTGCTGGACTGCTATTGCTGCGCCTCATATTCTCCATAAGGTATCGAAACAAATTAAACAATCAATTGACATCGTATAATCCGAATACAAGATAATCGAAAAATATGGTAAAAAAATTGATGAATGACGAGAAATAGTATAAAATTTAGTTTGCTTGCTTTATTTCTCGCTAATATATCAATATGAAAAATTACTCAACTCTTTAAGTCTCAGGGATTTAATTCATGATAATTATATATCGGGAGATAGGTTTGCCAAAAACTACCAATTTAGAATAATAGTATAATAATAATAATACTTATTAGGGATGCAAAGGCATCGAATGTTGTATGATTTTGAAATTTATTGTACAAGATTAAGTATAAAATGATATAAATGAAAATGTCCTTGTGGTTGGTATAGAAGGTGATTCTAACTACTAATTACATCGATTGAAGTCGTGTTGCAAAAGAAAAATGGCAAAGAAATTGCTCCTCTATATAGCCTTTAACTCGCATCTTATTTCTCGAATTCATTGATTTATCATCCCATAAATATATCATTATGAGGTCGTTGCATTATCTACACTTTCATAGTCATTAACTGAGAGGCTCTCTCCTGCATCCCACTCATCTTCCCAGTCTCTATCCATCCATTCATCTCTCATTGCCTCGTAGTTATTGGTATCATGAATTTCAATAACCTCTGGTAAATCTCCGCCTTTCTCAGGAAGAATCTTTCGTGGTTTTCCCAAAATTCTCTTTCTCTGCTCGCGCCGTGGAATGTTCGTCAAACGCCAAAACCGAATAAATTGTGGCGAAAGAGATATATTAACTCTTCTCCACAGCTTTTGTTCTGCACATACATCGCGCCAAAAATCAAGCATGTCGATATTCCTAGTAAGTCGCCATTCATCGATTGCTCGCCGCTTACGAATATGCCAGAGATTTTGTCTCTTGGTCTCAACATCTTCACCACTGTCCTCATAATACTCATATCCTTCTATCTCAAATTCAGGGACCTGTTGAAAACCAAGTTCTCTCCATAAGTCTTTTCCTATTGTTGCCCCAGAATTATCATGATAGACTGACAAATCATCTTCCTTCTCATCGTCACCCTCTTCCATAACTCCATCTGTATCACTTGAAGATTCATTTTCGGCACGCCTTCTCTTCCGCTCTTCATGCTCGCTATCCTCGCTGTCATCTTCCTCCGTTGAGCCCATGGCAATACCATTGATTTCCATTTCGTTGTCACTTTCACGCCTTTCCTCATGCAAGTTGCGCTTTCGTTTGTGCTTACCAATTTCTGCATTAATATTTGTATTTTCGATTGACCATTGGCTTTTTTCCTCACTAAAGCGTGCCCATGGGCCACAAGTGATGTAGCCATCTCGGCGAATAAAAGGTCTGTTGAGACGAGTTGGCATCTCACGAAAATATTCCTTTAGAGATAAAGATTTGCGCTCGTGTCGGGAAATTGCTGCCGTCACATCAGAGAGTTCAATCAAATGTTCATACTTTCCAACCTCGTCAGCGTCCATTAATTTAAATCCTTGACGGTGCTGTGATCCTTGGCCATTTTCACCACTAGATATATTCATGGCATCAGTCGAGTTTGCTAGAGCAGGAGGGGATGTGGATTCCGAGCAAGTATTTTGAGTGGAAATCGCAACATCCTCTTCCTCTTCTGAACCAAGTATCCCTTCCCACTCAGATCCATACTCGCTCCCCTCTTTCAGAGGAGCATTGGAGTCGGAAATATCTTCTTCATCGCTTGAATTGGTATCTACACGGACGCTGCTCGGTGGAAAGCGCCGGCGTCGTTCCTCAGCAAGAAAAATAGCATAGCCAAGGACATCATAGAGCCAATCGTGGAGGATAGCACCAAAATAAATGACATTATCCTTGAAAAATTGGGTTGAAGGACGCTGGACGTAAAATCTAGATAAATAAGATGTATGCGATAATCGATTGAATAATTAGATTTTTTTTAATAACCCAAGGTTACTACATACATTTCCGAAAAGGATTTCAGTCTACGCAATTTTATGAGATCAAAATATTTCTGATTCAAAGGAGCCGGATTTATCTCTTCAACAGGATCATTTTTCAATTCATGGTGTTCAAGCAGAGCACTAAGATGCTCGCTTTCGCGGTTCTCGAACTCAAGCCATGCGTCTGATACTTCTCGTGCAGCCGGAATGTCGCTCAAGGGTATAGCTATATATAAAAGCGAAGGTTGAAGGAGATTTTTAATACTCTCAATAGATAACTTAGCCATCACACAAAAAATTAGCTTACGCTCGAATCCTTTGGACAGCTTTTGCAGCCAACGTAAATAAAGCTCGACTTGTATATCATTCTTTGTAGGAACCGATTTGGCTATGGCTCGCAGGTTTCGCTTACCAAATCGTCCAAGGGCTTCAAAAAACTGCTCCTTCTCAATTGCAGTCCAGTA
This sequence comes from Calcarisporiella thermophila, assembly GCF_041956535.1. Classification (NCBI taxonomy): domain Eukaryota; kingdom Fungi; phylum Calcarisporiellomycota; class Calcarisporiellomycetes; order Calcarisporiellales; family Calcarisporiellaceae; genus Calcarisporiella; species Calcarisporiella thermophila. Next base: position 49,422 of record NW_027192222.1, read on the forward strand.
GACTCCCTCAACAATCGAGTCAGATAAGCAATTGCTCGATCTAGAGTGGTGAAGTGTTTGAGATTCTTCATGGAATATTATTCCATAGTCGCGCGTATGCTGGATGCACCAGCGAATGGAAGGAACTCGAGTACGAATTATGCGGCGCCATGTCGGTAATTGGGTCGTCTGCTGAAATTCGACGGATGTTCGTCTTCGTATCTTATTTGTGGTTGCCTCGAGTTGAGGAGTTGGCTTTGATCGTATTTTACGCCTCCCACTTTGACCCTCTCCTTCATAACCGCTGGTATTTTCTCCTCTCATTTCGCGGGCAGGCCCTTCCCCGCTGCTCTCATTTCTTTGCCTTGCCACCGCAAGCAATTTTTGTCTTCTCAACCTGAGCTGATTTTGTCTTTCCAAAGTGCGCTGCATTTTTTCTCTCTGGGCTGGAGGTAATGCTTCAATTCGCTTCAATCGTTGCATCTTACGCAATCTTCTATCCTCCTCCTTAAGCTGTCGAATTTTAAGCATCCTCTGATCATGTTCATGTCTCTCTTCAGGCGTCATGCGATTTCGTTCTTCACGCTGACGTCTTTTCGTCTCCCGTATTTTTAACAGTCGTAACTGTTCACTCTCATTAAGTGTTGCTATTTCTGCAAGTCTCTGTTCCTCTGTCATTTTGTTCTTTCGAATATAATATCGTCGACATTTATCACTATTCTTGATCTTTCTTATCCGCTCTTCCTCAGGCAATTGTTCGAGCTCGCGCTGTTTTTCAGCTAGGAACCGCTCCCTGGCTTTCGCTCGATAGATCTTCTTTCTCTCATATCTTCTCTTTCGCCTCGCAATTTCAACTTCGTTCATTTTAGCAAGTTTATTTCAAGTTTCAATCATTTCAAACATTGTTTTTCCAAAAATATTTAGCAGTCATAAAATCGCGTGTACTCCAATTTTAGAAAGCGAACTCTTCGGCATAAGGGTTGATATGAGCCAAAATTCCGCCTTGGATCTCCAACTTTACGGCATTGCAAACCTCTGTTACCTACCACCGGAGTATTCACTCGAATCTAGATCCCAATTTTATGGGCATTTTATAGCTTTTCCTACCAAGGCCATTTTTACGATTCGAGGCAGTCGCTTAAATGAAAATGAATGCCCTGAATCGAATCCTTGTGAAGAGATTCCAGAATACTTCTCGTTTATAATATCTCAATCATCGGAAACTTGGACAATACCTGTGGTGAAAAGATTGGGTGGCGATGCTGGTCGTCTGATGTCTGAGGATGAAGGTGAATCGTTTCTATTTGAAACTCAATTAATAAAGGTGGATGGGGAAGCAAGAGCTCACATCAGGAGATATATGAGTAATCTTTCAACAAGAATTGGAGACGGTGAAGGGATCGTAGTGTGCATAGGTGAAATGAAGATGCGACTGGTGGAGGGGTGATGATTTTACCACCGCCTTCATGTATATATGTATATAACATTTATCCCCTTAAGCTTCTCACAGACTTCCTCTTACTATATCTTTACCATTAACAATAAGCTAATATATCCATCAGCTTTTGCTAAAATACATCTATCATGGTATTTTGCTCATTTTAAACCATCCTCTTAGAAACATGTAACGTGTCTTTTAGTGCAAGTGCGGACAGAGAAGTTTTTGGCCTAGCTTTGTATAGACAACCAGCTATCCACTGGCTTATTGTAGGAGAAAAGGGATTTATAAAACGCTCTTTTAACACAAAAATTTTCTATGTATGAGCAGACTCCCAAACTTATATATAGCAGGGTAATCTTCATTGTAAAATTGCCAAAAAATATTTGTAAGCATAGTTTAGTTCCGAGAATAATAGTTAATACTGCTCAATAGTGCAATTATCTGACCTGGTTTCTGCAAATCATCAAGGATTTAACGTTGTTGTGAAGGGGAAAAAGCGTTAGTAGCCAGTCAATATTTGTAAGAGTATTCGTAGGACCATCCTCAGTTTCATTGTAGAGATGTGAGGTTTTTAATAGAAACAGAAAAATAGGATCAAAAATCAAACACGAAAAGAAATGTTCAAAAGACCCAGAAATAATTTACGCAATAAATAATTATTCTCTCCTAGTTAAATCCTCATCGTTCGCGGACGATTTTTGAAGTTTTTCCTGTGCTTTCTTTTGTGCCCCCATATACAGAGATCCACCAACTGCTGCCAAAACTGTCGCTCCCTGAGCTAGCACACGCAATCTCATCATACGATTGGCATGTTCACGGTTTCCTTGGCGCAACGCAATGGTTGCTGCAACAAGCGCAAAGACCGTTACTCCAATTCCTGGAATTAGAAAGCATAAGCATTAAAGTTATAAGAGAAATTTAAATTATAGACACCTATTGGGACAATCGGCTCTTGTTTCGATTTACGCTTGATACGATCCCATACGAATTCGGGTTCTGACATATTTTATTAGATCAAAGTCTCCCGAGTCGTTTTAAAAATCAACACTTTTTCCCGTACGAATGTGGCTAAGCCACCCAACACGACTTTAAATTTTGCCACCATTTTATTTTTTTTTTTTTGTTGCCAAAGTTTAGTTCTTAAAGAATGCACCCGATTGCAAGTACACGCTTCAAGGAAGCGCGAGGAGGCATTTAGGATATTTCTGAACCGGAAATAACTCATTAACACTATAATATATATTAATCTTGTTTATAATAGAAAAAGAGAAGCCTTTGCGCATTCCACTCCGCGATAAGTCCAATTCACAAATTCCTAAACCCACTCAGAGACCGTGTCCGCGAGAATCAGTTAGCGAGCGAAAACTATTCAATCTAAAACCACTTCATTCTAAAAAGAGAGCGGTTGGTATTTGTAACTGAATCTCACGGTTTATAACATTCATTCCATGAATCAAGTCCATTATTACGATATCCTTGATAATATCTTGTTCATCTGTGGGTGTTGTTTTTATTTGCTTTGGATAGACAAAACAGCTCGCAGTACCAGGGAAACAGCTATGTTTATCGTCGGATACTGAAGAGTTGGCGGAGATGGACCTTGAACAAGGTGAAAGCGGTCCAGGGATAGAAGAGTATATGTTGGAAAGGAACAAGCCTGATAAAGTGTCATCGGCGGTGGGTGGAGTATACCGCTATTTTGTTAGTTTTGTAGAGGATGATATGGTCCCCATACGGTGGAAGAAGAGTGTGGAAAAGCACAACATAGAGAAGGGGAAAGGGGAGAAAGACTCTGTGAATTGCGAAGAGTCTGAGCTTGATACTAATGCGCAGAGTCCAGATAAGAGCAAAGGCTGTACCCCTTCCCATATTGAATTTAGAGGGGTAGAGGGGGAGTATGCTTTCTCCCAAAATATCTCTCCAGTCCTCGCGCCCAACGCACCCACCAAATCTCCCAGCTCCCACTTTTTAACTCCAGAGTCGCCTTCACAATCACTTCCTAGCATACCTTCACCTGAGCTTAAGCCCGCGGCATTGTTTCCTCCTCCACCAGGTCGTGATCCTTCTTCCTTAAAGCCTACAGTACGTACTCGCACAGATTTTTGGTATCGAATAGAGACAGATCCACTACCGCCGACAAAGAGTGATGATGAACTTAAGCAGGCTTACTATACTCCTTAAAAGTTTACATACTATTCTGCAGAGCATTAGCATTGAGACAGCGAATTTTTTGTATGGAATAAAAAAACATCATTTCTTGCTTGTTGCAAATAACATAAAATCAAATAATTATAGATATAAACAGTTCTAGAGTTACAAAAAAGAAAAAAATTGCTCTTGAAAAATAAAATAAACGGAAGTTTTAACAAAAAAAACATCACATTATTGCCACTCATCTCTAGAGTATTATCCCCTTTAAGATATATAATAAGTCTATGACGACGTATATGTAGTAACACGTATGCTAGATTAGATGAAAGCTCATATAAAATTTCCTAAATATGCTCTGGCGCCCTAAACGAGAATTCATGGACTGCATAAGGAAAATCAAAATCTCGTGTGCTTCTCAGTCGCATAAATCGGTAACCAGGCTCTTGCAAAATGAACTCGCAGTCAAATATCTTTCCTATATGCGTGCTCTTCCACCACAGCCAGCCTTTCTCGCTTCTTCTTGCGGGGGCATCGGGTCCCAGCTCGCGGCAAACCACTTCAGGTAAAGGAGGGCCAACAATAGTCCAACTTATACCGTCTTGAGAGGTTTCGATAACAAGCGCAGAAAAGTAGTCCTTGTCTTGAGATATAAGAAGGCGATATATGATTGGAAAAGGAACAGGGAAAAGGAGATCTAATCCGATATAATCTCCTTCTGCAATATCTGATTAAATGCATGGTATATAGTTAAACATATTTCTCACGGGTATGTAAAGTTTAACAAATCGCTTTAATTGATAACTTACTCTCATGGGTTCTCCATACCGTTGAATCCTTTCCGTCTACGGCAAAATGATAGGGAGAATTAAAAAAGTCATTGGAATCATGGTACCGTTCGTGTAGAGATTCGCTTTCGCTTATGTTCAAGGAAGGATTGTAACGGAATAATCGGACGTCCGGGAACGAATGCTTGCTTGCTAAAAAGAGACAGCGATCGTTATGGCAGGGGGAACGAACATCGCGCTGATAGATGGTAGGACTGAGCTCTTGGGTCTGGAAAACGCCAGTGCCACGAGAGAGATTATCATATAGTCTTGTCAAGCCTTTGTGCTGTTAATTGGAAAAAGGTAGACACAAAGAGGCAGTGCTCAGTTAAATCTCTGCACGATCCAATTTATTAAAATTGTCTGCATTGTGATCCTACCATATAAATCTCGTTCCTTCTCCACCCATCTCCTGCGCTGAAAGCTTTGTATTGAGGCAATTCTACAAGATCGTTTTCAAGTTGGTAGGGCGGCTGGTTCATATAGGTAGTGAAATACATATCTCCGTAGGCGAATTCAGTAGGGTCCATCTGTGTTTCGGATGCAAGCCTCATAAATCGAACCACATTTTCTCGCGACACAAAAGCACCGGTACCAACCCACGAAAAACAAGTATGTAGATTGACCGCTAAAAGGCGGAGCGCCAAGTGTTAGTACAGGATAGTGTCATAATAGAATTGAGCCGTTAGGGGAAATGGATACTCACCATCATCGAAAAAGCACCAGCGCCAAGTAGCAGAATACACACGCTCGTTGGTATCCGTGTGTACAAGGTGCGGTGACCGCAAAAAGTTGGCGTACATACTGCGTAGATTTTTCACCAGCCAATCATCGTCCTGAAAGAAGCAGTAGGGAGTGCTTGCCATAGAACATGCCATATAGCGTGCGATGAAAAGCATATTGCCAGGCGAATTATACACTTCCACTTTGCTAGGACAATGTTTTGCAAACATCTAAGAAAATGGGATACCAAGTCAGTATACGCATCAAAACATTGGTTCAGACGCTCGTTCCAACGCCAGCATATTAAAACAGTATATCAACCATTACCTCACGAGTTAAATGCACATTCTGGTTGTTATTCCAAATCATTATGGTCTTAAACATTTCGTATTTACATAGATGTTGCACAATCTCTTTCAAGTTTTTCAATCGCATCCAATTCAGTAACACTGCAGTTACTTGTCCTGCGCCGTCCTGCGGATAGATTTTCGCCATTAGATCCATTTCTCTATCCCCGCTACCTTTGTCTCTAGACCATGGAGAGAAGAAATACAAGTAGAGAACAAAGAGGGCAGCAAAGGTAAAAACAACAGCGCGATTGTGTGTTCGCGATTTTCTCAGTGTGCCATGTCTTATTCGGGAAAATTTGCGCAGCAAGGAAAGTGGGAAGGAAGGTCGGTGGCCAACGAACTGGTCAGTATTGACGTTAATGTGCACATGTGAGCGAGCATGGAATTTCGGCCGAACCATCGAATACTGCCAAGAATACTGTACAATTCACCAGCGTGTTTTTCTAGCGTGCGTTTCTGGTACACTATCGGGATCAAGTGGAAGATGATGAAATCGAAGAAATTCTGTAAAAGCGGAGGAATATAGGCAATAATATTTTATGGTAATGGATATGAATGCAATAAAAAATACTGCGCCGCCATCTGAGCTCAATTTAGTGACCGGGACTGCGTAATCACCTACTCTAGTCGACGCGTGCTCTTTTTTCTCGATTTTATCATTAGGAGAACCGCAAAAACTAGACTGTGCTTACTATGTCAACAACCAAAATTAAGGAAGATTTGAGTCCCGCTGTGGATGCTGCAATGCCACAGGCCGAGGAGCTTGCTAGAGTGAGATTTCACACACTATATTCCCCATGGATTCCGCTGATCGCTTCATTTCTTCTTTATTAGCAAAATAAGTTAAGTGAAGCGATCGAGAAGCTGCTCGTAATTGAAAAGAAAGCACGGCAGGTAAATCACAAGTCTCCACGTCTACTACTCCGACATCAATACAGATCGATTTCTAATTTTAAACAGGCCGAAGATCTTGCATCAACCAGCCGGATTCTCGTCGGGATCATTCGTCTATGCTTTGAAGCCCAGGAATGGCAGCTATTGAATGAGAATATCGTATTACTTTCTAAGAAGCACGGTCAGCTCAAGCAGGTACGATGTTGACTGGGTTCCTGGGGCATATTTCGACATCAAAATGCTTAATCATTTTTCTCTCTTTAGGCGGTGACTAAAATGGTTCAAGAGGCCATGACCTATATCGACCGTACGCCGGACGAGCCCACCAAGTTAGAATTGATTGATACATTACGTACGGTTACCGAGGGCAAGGTAAATATTGGATATCATTCTATTGCATAATATATTTAAGAAAAATACATGGTCACTTTATTGTTAGATGTATGTGGAAGTGGAACGAGCACGCCTAACGCGGATGCTGGCCAAGATCCGAGAAGAGGAAGGAAAAATCGCGGAGGCTGCTGATATCCTACAAGAGCTCCAGGTGAGAAACTCTTCAAGGATCTCCGCATAGAGCATTTATACTGATTGAGATTTTCTTTCATTTGCTTGATATGACAGGTCGAAACTTTCGGTTCCATGGAAAAACGAGAGAAGACCGACTTCATCCTTGAACAGATGCGTCTCACGCTGGCAAAGAAGGACTACACCCGCATGCAAATTATCAGCAAGAAGATCAATACGAAATTCTTTGCTGTTACCGAGAATCAGGTCGGCTTTACTTTAGATTCGCGCCAATACTGCCCCTGAAATTTACACCGTCTTTTACCTACCATAGGATTTGAAGCTGCGCTACTACGAACTTATGATATACTATGCTCTTCACGAGAACCAGTACTTGAATGCCTGTAAATACTATCGCGAGGTCTATAATACACCTTCAGTGCTAGACGACGAGGAGAAATGGAAAGAGGTAATCCATTTCAATTCAGCTCGCCCGCTATAATTGTTGACCTGATTTATCATCTTTGAACAGATTCTGCAAAATGTAGTTCTGTTTGTAGTGTTATCGCCGTTTGACAACGAGCAACATGACCTCATTCACCGTATCTACGAGGATGAGCGGCTAAGCGCGCTTCCACTCCACTAGTAAAATGTCTCTGCATTCGGGAAATTAGACCAGAGTTATTGAGATTTATTTTCTCATTTTTAGTGAGCTTGTCAAATGCTTTATCACCAGCGAACTCATGCGGTGGCCAAGGATCGAAGAGATATACGCAGAATCCCTGCGACAGTCCTACGTGTTCGGGGTGGGCGACGAAGGGGGAGAGCGGAGGTGGCAAGAGCTTCGCGACCGTGTTATTGAACATGTATGGTTTTAAGCTGATGCTGTGAATTTTTTCCATTGCTGCTACTTACACCACTTTTATCATGTCGCTACCGCAGAACATCCGGGTGGTGGCCAAGTACTACGACCGCATCACAACGAAGCGACTGACCCAGCTGCTGGACCTAACCCCCGATGCCACGGAGGCATTCTTGTCGAAGCTGGTCGTGTCGAAAACGATATATGCACGGATTGATCGACTGGATGGGGTGATCACATTCACCACCCCAAAGGATCCCAACGACGCGCTGAACGAGTGGTCTGATAATATCAACACGCTGCTGGGCTTGATCGAGAAGACATGCCACTTGATCACAAAAGAAGAAATGGTGTCGCTCATTTCTTCCTGATTCGACGCTGTGGGAGGATTCATGGGCCTGAGCATATTGGGTTGCTCGAGAATGCTACATTGCAATACTTTTTTTTAATTAAACATTTGTTTATCTGTGAGAAGGGCGGGTGTGCATTCTCTGCCGTTGCAGCTCAGGTGCTCCGCGATGCATGCACGGAGTGGGAGCAAAAAGAAATTTGTGATGCAACCGGAAAATTCTTTTAAGACTAAGGAAAAACCTGATCTCGGGTTCTCCCAACTTTCTTTTGCCCTAAGAGCTTCCTTCTCCGGCTCTGTACGAGGAAAGCTTGCGGCGATAGAGTTGATACCCATCCCCTGTAGTCAAATCTGCAACATCCACTCTCATTACTCCCTGAGTGCCCAAACCAATGATGGGGGACGATATCTTCAGCACCATCCCCAAAATCAGATCGCTCCCTCTGCCCTCCCATCAGAACTCATTTGTTTTTGTGATTGAAAGCCCGGTCGAGCATCTTCAATCCGTTCCAGAAAAGGCCCAGAGCCCCATTTCAGACGACCATGCCGGTAAGACATCCGAGTGCGCATTACCTGCAAGGGCATGCGAAATGTGCCGCATGAAGAAGGTAACTAAGAGGCCCCACTCTCGATGCATTAAAGCTTTGGTATCGCAGTACATCTGCGCCATCCTTACTCCATCAATCCCTTGCACCTAAATGTTGATTACTTGTCCATTTCTTAGAATCGCTGCAGCCGCGAACTTCCTTCCTGCAGACGTTGCGTCAAAGCGGGCGTGAAATGCGTCTACGCTGAACACACCGACGTCGCTGATTTCGTGCAGATGTTCGCGCAACGCCTAAACCAGGAGGCAGCGCGCGCGTTGCAGTATCAGCACCAACTGGACGACTTTTGGAATTCGCTCATTAAGCCCCTGCCCCTTCTATCCTCCTCGAGCAACAGCAGCGACTCGAGCAATAGCAGTGATGAATCGAGCGTAGGGGATCGTTTTTTGAATCTGCCGCGCTCTTGGTCGCTGATGCAGACTCCGCAGGGTATAACCATCCAGACCAACCTCCGCACGATTGGAGACCTCTTCGCGTTTTGTAACGCCAACCTTAGCGGCCCTTCTCTCCAGCCCCTCCCCTCGTGGCGTACCCCACGACGTCGTAAAAGGTCCAAAACTCCCCCCGTCACCATAGAGATCGTCCTGGCGCGGCAGTACGGCCTCTACTGCAACAAAAACTACACACAGGAGCTTGTGTCCACGCGTTCCTCCACCCACTTTCCCATCATCATTGCCAAACTTATACAGCTGATAATGGACTGCCCGTTTCTACACAGAGTGATTCCGCCGGGAAGATTCCTGAGGGAGCATAAGCAAGGGACCCTGGATCCCGCGGTGTGGTGGGCCGTCATTGCATGGACAGCTTGGCACGCATACACTCAACACCAGATGGCAGAGCACCACATGCTCCCGATAGTTGCCCGTTCCGCCTTTGCCAATGCAGAAAAACTATTGGTAAATTGCTACTTTCCAGTTGTAATAAGAGGGGGGACCACATTTATAACTTAACCCTATCTGTGTTTCTATCATGGATAGAAAGAGAAGTTCGACGACCCATCCATCTCCACGATTATTGCCGCAATGGCACTCCACTATTGCTGCCTCTACGGGGACAAGAGCACCGCGTATCTCTCCCTGGCGCGACAGCATTTGGATGCATTGCGCCTCGCAAACTATGAGCAGAATCTCCCACCCCGCGAGGCCGAGCACTTCCGACGCGCAGCACTACTAGTGGGATTCTTTGAGTACATGACGGCTCACTTTGTGCTGCCGGGTTTCCCAGCAAGCGAGGAGTTCAATTTTGAGGTGCATCGCTTGCCTGATGACGAGCCAGGCAGCTTTGAGTACGTCCTCTCCGATCTGGAAAGCGCCCTCACGCTGAGAGAGGTGGATTGCCTGCTGCGGCGCAAGGATACGTACCCCTCTGAAGACGAATACGTTGCTCAAGTTCAACAGCGGGTCTCGGAGCGGTACACGGGTAGGCAGGCTATTGTGGGGCGAAGTGATTTTTGGACCAAGGTGACACGCAATGCAAAATCCAGGCTGGAGGCAGAGTATGAGATTGCGGTATTGTCGGGGTTTGTGCAGGTGCACAGTTCGCTCTTCATCGCCGCGACGTCAAGCCTGCTTGACCAACGGCATCATCCGGCGGGAAAGTCTCCGCCCAAACAGCGAAGATCAGAGTGGAGTTTGGCGGAGAACCTAGCCTACGATGTGTCGATGTGGGCGGCCGATCGCATGGTGATGGTCATGGAGCGCCTGGTGGAGATCGGCGAGTACTGTCTCATTGCCGAAATGACAGAAGGGCTCAACAGCGCCTTCAAGGTGTACACCCAGCTCTATAAGTGCGTGACCTCCGAACGGAAGCTGGCTAGCCGGAGATGTCTCTCCGTCCTGGCCGTGCTGCGGTCGTGTGCAGCGATGGGTTTGAGAGAGCCGCGGGAGCTGTTCAACCAAATCAAGCAGTTCGTGGATGAGAATGGAATCGAGGATAATTAATTGATGTATTATTTGCTCTGTTGTTTGTACTTCATTTCATCATTCGCGTGTTCTTTGATATTTCTGTTTTTATTTTTTTTTTAAACTTCGTCCTACTGTTTTATTTGCTCTCCTCCCTCCTCCCCCTCCTCAGCTCCCCAGCTCCCTTGGATTCTATAATTATTCCCAACTTATTCCCTCCTCCCCCTACATATTATCCACCTCCTATCTCTTGTACTCATGAATATATCCTTTACCAATGAAGCAAGAAAAGCGTGGCAAACTATTTGTATTTCCATGAATTCTTGACCTTGCTTTGCAAATAGCCCACACCCTGTCTTATCCCTACCTACCATCCCTCCTACGGCGGGTGGGCACGTGTGTCCGTGCTCGGAATATGCAACTCTGTCGTTGATTTTGCTCAATGGACTATGCCGTTGTAAAATTAAGTTGAATGCAATTTTAGGACAATCTAATCATTCCCCTCATCCTCTATAGCTGTACGTAACCTTATTCCCTCCCCTTCCTCCACATCCCTCTTTCATCCTTGCTTACAGCGACTAAGAGGATAAATGGTATTTAATTAGGTGATGCATACCACAGTTAGACCAGTCAAATTGGAGCAGTGTCACAGATATCCAAGTGTGATAAATGGTTAATTAGATGCCGAAAATATTATACAAAACAACGAAGAAAAAGAAAAATAGGTCATATGTACATGCATTCAGAGAATTGCCTCGCATACATCGCAAACACTACACAGTGCAATCACTCCAGTTGCTTCTTCACAAGAGATGAGAACCTCACCAGGGCACTCCTTGCTATGCTCCTCCACTATGAATGCTATCCGCTTCCTTCCGTCCGCATCAATGGATAAGCCACAGCTGGCGCACTCTATACCTCCGGCATGGGTGGTTATGATATTCGGACTACTGCACCGAAAACATGCACGAAAGCAAGGATGATTAGAGGAGAGAGTAGATTCATATGCGTGAATAGTGTGTGCAAGATCGGATTCTTCTTGCGCAAGAATAGTGTCGAGGATTGGATCATACTCGGACTCTGAAGCAACCATGCCATAAGTTAGCTCGTAGGCGAGAAAGGACGCATAGTAAGAGAGGGAATAAAGTGAAGCAGTGCTCACCGTGTTTAATCTCATTCACAAAATCGAATTCCAATAGATTATCCATCTCAACATTTCCAACCTCGGCCATATAGGCTCGCTCGTGTTCCTCCTGAAATCGTTTCCATTCCTGTGCAACCACATCACGTAACCACTGTTGAAGAGAATTGAATCCGACACAAAGTTTTAGAGATCATACTATAATACCACCGAGTATGGAAAATTCTTACAGCATCTTCGTTGCAATCCACATTACCTTCGCTTATGAGGCCGTTTCTTCTTTTGTTTATCGCTTCTTGCCGAGATAGTTTGATGCGTTCGACGCACTGCTGTTTAAATCGATCTCTCCATTGCTGGCTAGCTGGCTGCAGCAGTCGTCGCCGCGTTGTGTGATTGTGGCGATGCCGAGACATAGGGGGAGATGCGATGGATCTTGTTGAGCTGCCTTGCTTTAGATGACCAGAGAGTTGGGGTATTGATATCATTAAAGCATAGAATGGTTGTCACGATGGATTGGCAGAGGCAGTAAACTTGTGCAAGATACAGATGGAATTTCGACCTCGCAGGTGTGATTCATAGATGCAAAAGCCAGTCACGCTGGAAAACGTCATTCGAGTGGAGGCAGAAATAAAGTGTAGCTTTATTTACAAAAAAAAAAAAAAAATAATGAAATCAACAGAAGCATTCACACGAGAAAACCACGCAAAATTATGAATGATTAAAAAAGTAATAGTTCATTTTTCATAGATAAAGTTGAATCGACTTAGCCAGTGCGGGATCGAAGAGAGCTGTGGCCCATAGCGCTGCCCGTTGTCGTAGAGTTCGAAGAGTGGCACGGCCAGAAGTTTCATATTCTTCGGGATAGATAAGACCTCTATACATGGATCGAACAAGCGGTTAGTTAACACAGCCTATGCACTTCAGCAGCAGACACATGAAACATTACTCTTTTCTGGTAAATGCACCAAAAACACCTTTTTCTGTTCCTTCGGCTTAGTGATATGAGGGGGGATGTATGGATACTATCCGGGAATGAGTAGATGAGTCGGGCTGTTTGAGAGAAATAATCCAGCATCATCCATGCACGTACCATATAAGTCTCAAAATTCGGCCGATACCATACGCTTAAGCACTCTCCAATTTCCCAGTCCGCCTGTTGCCCATCCATGTACGGCGAAAGCTTCTCATTTAACCGCGCCTTAAGCCCTTCAATCTCATCCTCTCCTGGCTTCAAATAGTCTCCAGGTCTGTGGTCAACAGTGTGTCCAGTAAGTGGGACTCTAAGAGAGGGGAAAAAAAAATAGAGCGATCGAAGACCAAACTTACAATTTAAAAAATGAATTTGCAATCTGAAGCATCAGAACATGGGGGTGATTATGTTCGTGTACTACAAGGATAGCTTCCACAGTGCGCCGCATACCCCAGCGTTTATAATCATTTTCTAGACGCTGTAATCTTGCTGCTACGGAAGGATCTTCCTCCGGCTGTGCATCTTTCGTACCGAAAGTGTAATTAGCTAAAATATAGTTATACACATAATTTAGTCAATTATAATCGCTACTGCTACGGAGATGAAAGTGAGACTTTACAGAGCGGATAACTAGCGATAAAATCGAAGGAAGCATGCGTAATGACAAAGAACATGTGATTGAACGCGTTATTTTATCAACCTCAGAAGAAAAGAACCAAAGAACAGGAAACACTTACAGGGTTACTGTGGGATTCATGAAACGATATCGAAAATCCTTGGAGATCTATGAGATCTAAGACTTGCATGCGCGAGATAATATTCCTTTGAAGCTCAAAAAAAGACCTTGTTGTGACTGCTAGAGGCTTAGAGCAACTTTGAAATTCGACACCAAGTGGATTGAAGGGTAGCGAAGGACATCACAACGGCAATGTCGTCCAAACCAAAACCGAGCAAAGAGGAGGTTCGGCGACTATTTTCGCAAACACGTAACACACGCCAAGAGAGAATTAATTCTCCTCTCGCACGCTACGATGCTCTCGGTAAACTCTCATGTATTGTGTGCAACTGCGTGATTAAGAATGAAGCAATCTGGAGTGCCCATTTGGGGAGCAAGCAACACAAGGAAAATTTTGCCGCTCTAAAGGATGCAAAAGAAAAACTGGTAAAACAGACTAAAACGGGAGAAAAAAGGAGACAGGAAGAGGAAGATCGGGTAAGAGGAGACGGAATGCGGGAGGATGAATTGAATGGCAAGAAGAGGATTAAAGTAAATGAGGAAATAGAAACGCAGAATGAGGTGATGCCCGAGCAGAAGAAATCGGAAGAGGAAATAGAAGAGGAGGAGAAGGAAGGCTCGCTACCTGCTGACTTCTTTGATGCTCAGGATGCTAGAACAAATACAGCCGCTCCGCATGAGGAAGAAGATGAAAATGCACCCACGCTGCCAGCTGATTTCTTCGATGTGCCACCGTCCAAAACCTCCGAGGCCCCAACTGAGAATCGAGAGGATGCCATTTCAAAACTTCCTACCGACTTCTTCGACTCGACCAAAAAACCTGCCGCCTCCGTTCCTTCCTCCGCCAATACCAAGGCTCTTGAAGAGCTCGAGAAAAAGGTTATTCAAGAGGGATATGAGCTATTCAAGAAAGAAATAGCGGCAGAAGAAACTCAAACTGCTGCTGCTGAGCCTCCGACAGCTGGACCTCCGACAGCTGGACCTCCGACTGCTGAACTGGGGGACGAGGACGACTTTTTGCGCGATCGCGACGAGGCACAAGCGTTCCAACAGGATGTGCTAAGGGATCGTCTCATGCACCTGAAACAAGCCCGTCAAGTGGGACAACCGAAATCCTATGCCGAGCTCAAATTGGAGAGAAACATGTACTATGACGAACAAACGGAGGAAGAGGTGGAGGAGGTTGCAAATGCGACGCGAATGATGGTCGCCAATTTGAATCGTCGGAAAAAGGGGGATAAGGAGGAGGAGGAAGAAGAGGAAAGCAGTATGGATGAAGAGGAGTATGAAGAGTTGATGGATTGGAGAGTGAGAACATTATGAGCCTTTTTGTAAATTTTCCTGTTTTTATTGTTCAATAACCTCCTTTTGTTTTTTCCTTCTAATGCACTATACCTCAAACCTACAAAAACACAACGACCTCATAAAAATACCTGCTAGACTTTCACACCGACTTTCACTTTCATTTTACAGAAAACTCCTTGGCCTATCTGTACGAAAACAGATCTGGCTCAAATAACCCATACGAGCCACTTTGTATCATTGCGAGAGTACCATTAAAAGGAACTCTGTGATGTTCTTCTTAGGCATTTGGGTATTGATCGGACTAGAGATGGAAGCATGTCTCTCTGGTGCCCATGCATCTACAGGGTTTATTCACTTGGAGATTGTTTCTCGGGAAAAATCAGAGAGCCCGAAATGGCTATTTTTTTCTTTCGAACCACTATGCATATTCAATAATACAAAGAAAATAAACTTGAGCAAAACTGCTCTTCAGATGCCTTTTCTCAAACAATACTTTATTGGATATATAAACGCAAAATTAAACACTTGCCACCGCTATTCCTCAATGGGCTCTATGCTCCCCTCTTCTCTTGTTGCAATCTCTTCTCTCTTCCGCCTCAGAATCAGGTTTCCACGCCAAT
Organism: Calcarisporiella thermophila; assembly: GCF_041956535.1. Classification (NCBI taxonomy): domain Eukaryota; kingdom Fungi; phylum Calcarisporiellomycota; class Calcarisporiellomycetes; order Calcarisporiellales; family Calcarisporiellaceae; genus Calcarisporiella; species Calcarisporiella thermophila. The sequence continues at coordinate 64,777 of NW_027192222.1, forward strand.
GCACCACTCCCCACACTCCAAGCATGATCACCACCAATATCACCTCGTAGGGGAGTAGCGATTCTCGTCCCAGCGTCTGCGCCAAGAATCCCCCAAGCCAGTTCAACACGGCAGACCCCGTGCACGACAGTGCCGCCACAAATCCGATGGCCGTTGTTTGAAGTCGTGGAGGCAAATAGTCTGCAAGACATGAGACCGTAGTGGGTAAAATGGGTCCGAGCCCGAATCCGACTAGAAACAACCCAATGCCTAGCGCTGGTTCGACTTTTCCAAACCACACGATAATGAGGCCGGCCAGCGTTAGCAACAAGGAGCCATAGACGAGGCGCATTTTCCCGATCCGCTCCGCAAAAAAGCCGAGAACGAGGCGCCCAACCGTCATCCCGAGCCAGTACATGCTGACAAGCCAACCGGAAATATACTCGGAATGTTGCCGGGAGAGCAGCAGGCTGTACGTCCAACTCCCCATGGCAACCTCAGCCCCCACATAAATAAAACACAGCACGCTACATAGCCATACGATGCCAACCCGTAGCGTAAGGATGGTTACATTTCCGGTCTCGCGCGCCTCTGCTTCCTCTGCCCCTTTCTCTTCACCCGTGATAGCGTAATCGGCTGGTAATGAGCGAAACACAGTCAGCACTCCGATCAGTGGCAAAGCGCTCACGCCACACAGTACAAAGTACACACGGTACCAGGGTAACCCTGCTTGCACGGTGCAGGCGGTGGCGATCAACGGGCCGATCCACGCTCCCACCCCATAAAGCGCGTGTAGGTAGTTGAGCAGTGCGGCGTTGTTTGGAAAGCGTACAATGTATGCGTTATAGCCCGCATCGATTCCGGCGACGGCAATGCCGGTCACGATCATCATAGAGAGGAGGGCCGGGAAAGGAGGCCCAAATCCATTCACCAGGACCGCGATCACATACAGCACATTGACACCGGCTAGGTAGACTCGGATCCCAATTTTTTCAATGATCCAGCCCGCGGAAAAGGCCGAGATCAAATACCCAATGAGGTTGAAAATGAACACCAGGGCAACGTGCACGTCGTCCACCCCATAGTGCTGCTTCATGGCTGGGAGCAAAACGCCAGGCGTACCGTCGTTAATACCCACCAAAACAAGCCCGAGATAAGAAACGCCAATCGATGTCCACCACCACCAGGGCCATTTGGGCAATGAAAGCATGGGTTTTTGTACAATGTCTTTGGAAAGCGGCTGAGGAAGGGTGGCTTGAGGTATGGAGGGGGCAGTAGAGGCAATCGCATCCCCTGTGGCTAGGGATCCAGCCATGATGGTAACGTAAGATAAGTAAAGAGTGGATTGTTCTAGCAACACAAGAGTCGGCGAACGTGATGTTCACATTTATTTATATGGCAGACACTTTTTTGGACATAGGATGAGGTGTGTCATTTGAGAATATAAATTTCCATATTTGCATAAAAAAATAATTTCCTCCTCCAGTTGTTTTTCCATAAAAGTATATTACCCTACGTGATTAAATATAAGGGATGATATCGAAGGAAGAAAAGATATAATAACTCCAAGACAGGCGCTTTAAGGGCAAAATTTTTTCAAACTAGTCCCATTGAGAAAGAAATAAAGTCCCACTTGGTTGATTTTTGGAAAGGTCAAAGAACAAAACTCCTTTCCGCTTCAAATATCCCATGTAATAGACCAGATAAACGGGAGATGGGTTCGGGTGTATAGAGTATCTTGTCTACAAAAAGGTGGTGGGTATTTCACTGCACCTCTGGCCTGGAGAAATCGATCGCAGCAAATCCATGGGAGGCTGATGCGAAGAGAGGCAGGCCGCTCCGCCAAAATCAGCATTGCTCCCCTGCATTTTCCGCGGTTCTCTCTCCTTGCCTGCTCGCCGCCTCCTCCTCCTCCTTCTTCCGCTTCAGAAGTAAGTTTCCACGCCAGTGCACCACTCCCCACACTCCAAGCATGATCACCACCAATATCACCTCGTAGGGGAGCAGCGACTCTCGCCCCAGCGTCTGCGCCAAGAATCCCCCAAACCAGTTCAACACCGCTGACCCTACGCACGAAAACGCCGCCACAAACCCGATCGCCGTGGTCTGGATCCGCGTGGGCAAATAGTCTGTCAGGCACGAGATGGCCGTAGGAAACACGGGCCCCAATCCAAATCCAACGATGAACAGCCCGATTCCCAGCGCGGGCTCCACTCTTCCGAACCAAACAATGAAGAGGCCGGCCAAAGTGAGGGTCAAGGAGCCATAGATCAATCGCATCTTCCCGACCCGCTCGGCCGCATGGCCCAAAACCACACGCCCCATGGTCAAACCGAGCCAGTAGATGCTAACAAGCCAGCCCGAAATGTACTCCGAATGCTGCCGGGAGAGGAGCAAGCTGTAGGACCAATTCCCCATCGCCACCTCCGTCCCAACATAGACGAAAAACATGAGCCCACAGAGCCATACGATGCCAACTCGAAGCGCCAGCACAATGACGTTGCCCTCTTTCTCTTGCTCCGTCTCCAGACCGGCGGACGCGTCCTTTTGATCGCCCTTGACCGCAAAGTCGGCGGGCAGGGAGCGAAACACGGTCAGCACGCCGATCAGCGGCAAAGCGCTCACGCCACAAAGCACAAAGTACACGCGGTACCAGGGCCATCCTGCCTGCACGGTGCAGGCAGTGGCAATCAAGGGCCCGATCCACGCCCCTACCCCATAAAATGCGTGGAGATAGTTGAGCAGGACCGTGTTATTGGGAAAGCGCACAATGTAGGCGTTGTATCCAGCGTCAATTCCAGCCACCGCGGCTCCGATCAAAATCATCATGGCTAGCAGCGCAGGAAAGGGTGGACCGAATCCGTTGACAAGCGTTGCTATCACATACAACACATTGACGCCGCCCAAGAAGATGCGAATACCCACTTTCTCGACGATCCAGCCCGTCAGGAAGGAAGAGATCAAATAGCCGATGAGATTAAAGATAAACACCAGAGCAATCCGCACATCATCGACGCCGTAGAATTCTTTCATGGGGGGGAGCAGGACGCCGGGGGTGCCATCATTGGTGCCAATGACGATCAGGCCGAGATAGGACACCGCGATCGAGGTCCACCACCACCAGGGCCATTGGCGCCACGTGGGGGGGTGGACGAGGGTGGAATCTTGGGTGGACACCTGGGAGAGATCCTGGCTCTCCATGGTCCGGAGAGTGGGCTTTTCGGTATCTGTGGGCGGAGGCGAGATCTCGGACATGGAGGGTAAAGAGAATTCAGACACAGCTTAAATAGGAAAATAAATAAATACTAGACAATGGATGGGAGTGGAGAGTGTTCCATGTAAATAGTGACCTCCCCTCTATATATACAAAAACGTTCTACCACAAACAACCACCGCAAACACTAAACATGGCGTGACAAGCCAAGTATTGTCAAAGATGACTCAATGGAATCGTGGAACCCGAGCCGTTCTAGTTGCCAACTCAAGCCGGGAGCGATGGCGCAGCAAGATCTGGGGATCACAGGGTGCTTGGGAAAACTTGCCAATGCGACCCTGTGAAACTGGAAAAAACACTAATGACCATTCCAGGGACCGGAAAGGTCTGGCATATTTTTAGAGACTCTAAGGGCAAAACCTGTCATGTTTTTATTGGGGAAAACATATATAGATAAAAAAAAATCCACCGTTATGTATAAGGAAGAGAGTATAAGCAATGGAAGCATGGGGGGGAAAAAAGTCTCACACACAAAGCACAACTAGAATAACACACTAAAGCTCCCGCTCAAGCTGTGCAGCAGCCGATCTAAAGCCTTTAATTTTGCTGCATTCGGCTTTAAGGTTATCCGCACGGGGGGTGTCCCACTCGCCCGACGCCATGAATGCACGCATGTAGCGCAAACATACCTCCTCACGGAAGTTGTCGTAAAGCTTGCGATTATATTTCCTCTACAGTAGCAGGAGGGGGGGGGGGAGAGAGATGAGTTAGCCAGGGTGCAAATACCGTCACTCATCAGGAGGGAGGGGGGGAAGCTTACCTCCTTCTTACGACTGCTCTCGGGATACGGATGGGTCTGATGGATCAGAAAATCGTTGGGGAGCACCCAGTAGTCGATGCCGCTCAGGTAGATCTCGTAGAGACAGGCGGCCTTGTTTGCGCCGTAGCCGACAAAGCGCTCGTCACACCAGGGAGAGCCCTCTTTGCGGTAGATGATGTACGGCTCATAGCTGTACTGGTAGGAGGTGACCTTGTACGGCTCGGTGCTGTCATACCAGCGGGTATAGTTGGTTGAGCCGTGCCCGCGCCACCAGCTCCGATGGAACATGTCGATCTTGTCGTCGCGCTGGATTTTCACCAACTCCTGCTTGGTGGTGGGGAAGGTTTTGTAGTCCATGCCGTCCTCTTGCTCGTTGAACTCGAACGCCGGGACGACGAGAGCGCCCTTTCCTTCGCGCAGCACCTGCATCAGCTTGGGATCGTTTTGAATGGATTTGCGGAAGTCGGTGCACAGGTGGAAGTCGACATCCAGCATCATCACATAGTTACTGCGAGCGAAGAATTTGGCCACATTGCGCCACATGTTAAACTGGCGCTCGAAGGGATCGACCACCAGATGGATGTCCACGAATGTCTTCATATGAGGATTCTCATCGTACATGGCATGGAGGCTCTCGAGGAGCTGATCCTTGCTGTCATCATCCTGGACATGGATTGCGACCGACACTGGGCCTAGAGGGTGGGGGGGGGGTAAAGAAAAGGAGCCATTAGGATTCATCTGGCGGATGCAGGGGGAAGTAGAGGGCCACAGATCCGGCCATGGAATAGATCAATCTACCTTGATAGTGGGTCACCAAACGACTGAACACCGTGAACCGATTCGCCGTCACCAGGGTAGCGATGGTGATGTCCTCCTTCTCCGGCACCCGCTCTGCCTTGAAATAGTAGGGGATCACTCTGCTGGGGCCCATTGCATCGGAAAATACCTTCGAGAGCATGAATGACTCCGGCATATCCTCCGTCACCCCAAGGGAGTTGGACCACTTGAGCTGCTGCGGCGATTGCGGGATCGCAAGCAGCTCCTTTGGATTGGGCGGAATGGGTTTAGGTTTTAGGCGGGGCTCTCCCCGGTAGAGTTCAAAGAGGTGATGGGCGGTGTAGAGGAGCGAGATGACTAGGTAGCCGATGAAGACATACTTTAATAGCTTAGATGCGGACTTGACGAGCTCTGAATCCTTCATAATGATGCTCTGCGTGAATTAGATGAAATGGGGGAGGGAGGAGAAAATATACGGCGGAGGGGGAGAAGAGGGAATGAGAAAGGGGGATGGGGTGGCTTTATAAGATCGATGCGCAACAATGAGTATGGAGTAGACGGGGAGGGGGCTAAGTAGATGAATGAGAAAAACGAGTCGTATACAAAGTTCGAATAAATATTTGGGATGAGTGGTATACCCGTAGCGAAAGGTTCTGTCTATTTTTTGCTCTGTGCTGGAACACAAATAAAAGGTTCGCAAAAACAGAGCCATTCCTAACCAACTTGGAAATTGAACAGCCTGAGGGATAGTTTTGGATAGACGGAGATATTCTCATGGTCGATTTTTACTTTGAGGAAAACAGAAGGGAGAAGAATAAAGAATAAAAAAATGCTTGAAGAATTGGGTTATATAACTAATGACAACGAAGAGGGGGGGGGGGAGGGACAAGATATAGCTGCAAAGTATAGGAGGCTTACAGGGAAAAAAAAAATATGTACACAGTCATGGACAGAGAAAGAAACCAGAAACCCATTTCATGTAGAGCCGAATGGTTTTTGCACTCGGTGAGGTCTGCTTCGCGGCCGCTGCTGTTTCCCGATGTCGGCCACGAGCCTGAGGAGCGGGTCGTATTTGAGCCGCAAGAAAAACGCCATTTGCCGAGATTGCCTTCGGGTGGGCGTGGGCGTTTGCGGGTGGAACTGGTGGGCGTGGAAGGGCAGCTGCGTGGTAGCCATTGCGGAGAGGCGAGGGGAGGAGGGGGAGTTGGGAATGAGAAGAGGATATGAAGCTGGCTGCTTAGCAAGAGGAGGAGGAGCCGGGAGAAAGCGAGGTTGAGCAAGGAGTCGATGCGTCAATAAAAAAGTCGGAACGAGACGACCGGCTTCTCCACTCGAACCTGTGACTTCTCGGCTAGCATGTGGGGCGAGGTCATGGCCAGAATAATCCCGCTCTCTTTTTTTTGTCTCTGATTCTTTTCATGCAACAGCAGAAACCAAACGGAAATCAGACTCGCCGCGTATTACCCAGGAAACACCCGCCGGGCCCACGTTTGCCCAGAGCCCAAGCCGGCAAACAAGAGCGAACCTTCTCTGCCTCTGACAAATGCAGCAACAAACATGCTGCTGCGGGCGGAGGGGGCCAGCCGCTTGGTGAATTTTGCGGCAAACTCAAGCACAACGGGTCAAGGTTTAGGGGAGATTCACCACAAAATTAAGTGCATTTTCACTCCGCCGTCTGCTGACCCTCTGCCCCCATCCAATCCCCCCGCCATTGCTCACCAGCGCGAAGCTCCCCTCTGCGCGCCCCCCCCCTTCCCCAATCCTGAGCAGCACCGCCAGCCCAATTTCGGGCATCCCGCATCCGCCTGCACTTCCTTTTCTGCCCCCTCCTGGGGTGCACGCACCCTGCCTATTCCCTATCGAACGTGCTCGTCCGGATTATTAAGCACATGGCGGAGAGCCGGCCCACCCCTCGCCTTCCTCCTCCTGTATTCTCGCCCAGTGCATACGGCACAACACAGCCGTTTGACAAGCTTTGTTTTCACTTAAGGCATGACTGCATTTTAATCGTGGATGCAGAAACACGATGGTCCTCGTTCCTCAGCCGCTTACGCCTTTCCAGGCGAGAGAAGCCGACGAACTGACGTAGCCCATGGGGAGGGTGAGGTTGAGGGAATTATAGTTTTACGGTGGTTGCGTGTCACGAAGCTTCCTGTATTACTTAATATGCATGTCTGATCTTCGGTCTTAACAAAAGCGTTTTTCCCTATGGGGTTTTAGGAGGGAGAGAAAATTTCTCAATGCGAGATTCCATGAATTTCGGGGTATCAAATGGAAAAAACAATGAGCGGGTGGCTTGCAACCCCAGAGGAACCCCATCATTCCTGTACCTTCCATAGGCGAAAAAAGGGCCTAGTTCTTGCGGAGCCTGCTTGCTTTTTTCCATCAATATCCCCAATTCGAGAATGCAATCGGAGAGGGATCAAAAGCAAACTCGAGTCTTTACGAGAACGCGAATTCTTCGCACTGCCGCCAACTCCCCAAATGTTCTCCCCAGTAATTCATATACGTAGCTCTAGAGATTCAGTAAGATTTTATTTAAGTTGGTAATGTTTGCGGATTAAAAGCCGTGTGTAGAATGGCTGGCGAAGCTGCTGTTCTGAGGTCACTGTCAGGAGAGAATACAATAGAACACCGCGTATCACGTAAAATCTCTCCCCAAATAGGGATACTAGAGCCATACTATGCCGCTACTTAATGGTGTAGTTAGAAAATGGCATACTTCTCCCTCTCTCTGTATTGCTTTTCTTTGTCGTTTACGGAATCTTTCGTCGAGAACTTGGAGGAGAACAGATAACCAGGGCCCCCTTAAGAGGTCATCCGTATTTCTAAGAGTAGACCAAAAAAAAATCCGGTATCAGTGTGGAATTTGATCCATCAGAGGAGGCTGATATCTTTTATTCAAATGCAATATTAAATAATAAAGTGAGGAAACGGGGAATGGTAAACAGACACCCCTCTATGTTTATTGTTGCCTGTCTTTGGTGCTAAATCACGTTGTGCATTCTAATCAACTGGTGTTTTTTATTGTTTGAAACTTTTCTTCTTCAACAGGAAAAGAATCACTTTTAGTCCATTCTCTAAACTAGGTAGTCGTGGGACACCGGTTGAAACCCGCGAAGATATCATCCAAGATAGGCTGAGTGGCATCCATACTGTAGAACTCGTTGACTACCGAGGCTTGGGAAGAAGGGGTTACAAAATCCACTCTAACCCACGCCCCTTTCCGGTCGAAATAAAACGTAACAGGGGTTTCCCCAAACATAGCAACCCACTTGTCACAGAGACCATGCTGCTCCAGCATCGCTTCTCCAGAAAAACTGGCACGCGACTCCTTCAGAAAAGTCGCAGGAAGCGCTTGAAAGACGGTTGAGGCAGCAGGGATATTGTAGGTAACACAGTCCTGTTTCTCCATGCTGTCTCTCGTGAAAATCACGTTGGTGGCATTTCCGTCCTGCCGGTTGAAGTCAAAGGTAGAAATATGGATCCCTCCAGCAGTGGGACCACGCTCTGTTGCGTTGTTGCTTCTCCAGCCATATTGAGCGGAATCGACTCGAACGGCTTTTCGCTTGGCCGAACTCCAAATGACTCCCGAGGCTAGATGAGACAACCCAAATCCATTGCGGTCCCACTTATGCTGTCTGAAATAGGTGACGTACTCCTCGGGTAAGAGGGGGTAGTCTTTTCCCGTGGCAAGGGTGTTAAACACGAATCGCTCTCCTAAGGGGTTAGCCGAATCGCCGTGGCCGGCAGTATGCGCGACGCTCATAGCTTGGAAAATAAGTAAAGAGGCCAACCATCCCTTGAAAACCATGGCTATTAGGCCCACGAATAAATTGGTTCCAACAGTTGGATGGTTCTTTTGTGCCGGCAAAGGTTTATATATGCTCCATGAGTATACCAAGAATTTTTTTTCTATAGCTTCGGCCAAGATTTCATTCCTAATGTTGAATTTTGAATTAACCTTAATGAGCTCGGCCAATCCCCTTTGGGCACGGTGGCCAAGGAACTCCCCTCTTATGGTGCAAGTGGTTCCTGTGGAGTCTAAATCGAGCTCAATCAAGCTTGTAAGACCAAAATCAAGTAACATCGTCATGAAAAGCTTTGCCTTTTTATTTAACTATGGACCCCTTCTTGAAAAAGCCCTATGTAGTTAAGGAGCATGAGTGGCTATGCTGTGTAATCGATTTATGCAAATGGTTGCAGGCCTTGTTTTAATAATGGGTACAAAATAAAGTCAAAAGATAATGTCTGATATTTAAAGAGGGGGGTCTAGCCGCAGCCGTCCTCCTGTTTCGAGAAACCCCAATGAGTGAGAATGACGCTATGTTCCTTCTAGTAATAGAACGGACTGATTGATTGGGAATCCGAGTGCTTTAAATTCTATGATGAGAAATAATAGCGCTTGCAATTAATATTTTCGATGGGTGTCTCTGGTCATAATTTCGAAGCCCAAAAGTCTTCTTGTGCCCTCATTCGTTCTACGAATGCCCGTAGCGCAAATGTCAGGTTGGCCCGACCGAGCTAACGGTTATATGCTTTCTTTCAGTGTCAGATAATTTTTCTTCTCTCAGAGCTAGCGTGTATTTGGAATGCGTTTCTTTGAAAAACAATCGGCAATTTTGATATTTTCCTTGGCAAATCCACCACTGTGAAGGCATGGAACTCGCTCTTGGAAATTAAGCGCACATTAAGCTCCAAAGGTGCAGTTTGCTTTACCTAGTGCTAAGGTTCAAGTTCTCTAGTTGGGTTTCTCACTCAACTATGAGTTATTATAAATGATAAGTAATAAAAGTGGTCAAAATCACGTTAGGTAGAACGGAATTAAGGCAACCATGAACCGAAATTAGCCGGTATTATAGGGAGCTGTTAGGGCAATAGGATTCGTTCACATTCGAGGGTGAAGAGACGGCTGCTTGTTCATTATAATGTATCCAAGTCGGTTGAAGTAGAGGAGAGAGGTGGTTGTGGGCGAAAGGAGGGGTTCTGGGTGACCTTGTTCGTCTTTGCCCATGCTCGTTCTTTATACGACTATCATGAAGATGATGGGCGTAATAAAGCATGGTTTGCAAGTGGCTTGTGCCTAATATGTGGGGAGGGCGAATCAAAACTCTCCTTTTCCATACTTTTTATTATGATTCACAGTGCATTATTGTCTTGTTTCATTGATACAAATCCAATATAAAGCTACCGCTTTGTCCCCCTCTTTTCGACATTAAGCTCCTCTCTACCAAACTACCATTACTTGCTAGAATTTTATGGCTCTCTTCACTTCCATTAGCCTCTGTCCTAGTCATCCTACTTCTCTTCCTAATCAACACAACCTCAAACAAAGAAAATGGTCACCCCTACAAAAGCTGCGCAGGCCATTCCCCAGATAGCCGACAAGCTCTGGATCAGTCCGGTGACCCGTGTTTCTGTAAGTATTCACCGAATTAATGATGGAGCTGGTTACTAGACTCATGCTGAAATCCATTTTCTCGCCTCTCTTTAAGCTCAAGCAAATCTCTGCCGTGGGTCGGAGTGTCCTTGGGAGTAGCGATCCTTCTCGAGCCCTGTTGAAGCCGGCCCAGTTTCTGCATGATGAACTTCCAGTCCGCCTGTCTCACACTCTGCACCTTCTCCAAGCCAGCCCACTTGCCCACTCCCCTCTTGTACTTGGGTACCTCTCGCCCCGCCTACAGCAGGACCTTACGGTACTCTCGCAGCTTCAAAAGCCTGACACATGTGAGAGGGCGCAGATTTTCTCCCAGGCCATTGGCAAGGTTCGTGATCGTCTCAGGGAAAATGTGTTGGCGGTGGGGGGCGGCATCCAGGAACTTGTGCATCAACAAAAGATCGATCCCCTAAACGCAACCCAAGAAGAGGTGATCTCTCAGTTTTTGGATCGATTCTATGCTCTCTGCCTGGGAGTAGACGTCCTCACCAGCGAGCACCTTGCCTTGGCGGAGGGCCGCAATCTTGTCGAGCCTATCCGGGTGGACCAAATTGCAAAGCGTGTTGTGGAAGAAACTTCAGAGTATATTTGCCGCACTCGCCAAATCGCCTCCCCTCCCCACATACAGATCATCGCTAAGGAGAGCTGCACCGCCACCCATATTCCTGCCTATCTAAATCGCATCCTCTTCGAGATCTTGCTGCCAGCGTTCTGTTCGGGCTCGTCGCGGATCACGCTTGTGGTTGCGTCTGGTGAGGAGGATGTCAGTATCCGGGTAAGCGACGAGGGAGGCGGTTTCCCATTGCGCTCATCGCAGCAACGGTGGAGCTATCTCTCCCCGCCCTCAACCTATGGCGCTTCCTCCTACTCCAATACGCCCTATGCCTCGCAGACCATGCCCACCCTGCCCACTCATGGCCTCCCGGTGGCTCGTCTCATTGCTCGCTATTTCGGAGGCGACCTCAATATGGTCTCGATGGAGGGCCATGGGACGGACACCTATTTTGCACTGCACCGCAACGACAACTTTTTGGAAAACATTCCAATCGTCATGTCTACGGAAGCCAGCCGGAGCGAAAACATCTTTCCTTTGCAAATGCGCTGAACGCTTGAGGAATATGTTTTTTTTATTTGGATGAGTGTTACTTTCCATTCACCCCGTAATTCTCTTTCCTAAAGTGTAAATAAAATGAATAATGGCTATTGCACAATTTGGAATAAGTAGGATCACGTTGGATGAAAATAAGAGGCATTTTATTATCATATTGTATCTATACAAAGAGGCAGTATATAAAAGTAAAAGAAAATTAAACTTTGACAATTCTTTTTTAAAAAAAAGAAACCAAATCACTTTGATCCTGGTTCGAGAAGGGGTAGAAAGGGGGGAGGAATGAAGGGATGAACGAGAAATAGGCTCATTTTTTTAGAACTTGAATTTGTACTTGGAGGATTGCGAGGACTCCGTCTTCTTGCGCTTCTTGGCAACCTTGCTCGCATGTTCGGCAACCATATCGCTGAAATCTTCCCGCTGCTGTTCCGGCTGAGCTTGAACCTGCTGTTCATATTTAGCTTGGAGGGTGGATTCGTCCATGGCAGCAAGCTCCTCGGGAGTCAAGCTAGCTTCGACCCCCGTTCCAACCTTGCGCTTCGTGCCCTTGCTGCCACCGGCTTGGGTCCCCGGCAATTCGTAAACGTGTTGCGAGCCCATGAAGCCTGTCACGGGGGCCTGCTTCTGTTCGAGCACTTGGTAGAGCTGTCTCGGCTGGTGATCTTCCGCCTCCATTCTTCGTGACTCCTTCCGCAGCTCAATGAAATCGGGCGTCTCCAGACCAGAAGGAACACTGGCCAAACCACTTGGCGTCACCAGGCCGTCCTTAAGGTCCTCTGCATGGCCGGCCTCACCCTCGGCCTCCTCACCCTCGGCCTTCTCTTCCTCCTCTTCCTCCTCCTCTTCCTCCTCTTCCTCTTCTTCGGACTCTAGCTCTCCCCATAGCACTTTTTCTACCGGTGCCGTCATCTCCGAAGGAACCTCCTGTGGCATAATGCCAAACACATCGCCGTAGAGCGGACGATTGTACTCATCCACAGGTGGGCGACCCCATCCTCCCGGGTGATAACCCCAACGGGCTCTGGTTAAATATTAAAAAAATAGAATATCAACCTGCTTTAGCTGGGGTTATAAAGAGTGGAAGCAAAATCTAGAGCACTTACCCATCCGGTATAGGGGCGTTTAGCCCAGGAATCCGTAGTGTAGGATAACTAGGAGGAGGCCCGTAGCTCTGCATTGCACTCAGCCAGGGGGGAGGAGCAAGTGGAGGAATATTAAGGGCCTCACGCAACTCTTCTGATAGTTGTCCTGGTTTCAAATCCTTATACTTGGATTCATATTCCTTCATCTCATAATACCTAAAAAGCAAAGGGAAAATGAAGAGAACTATGAGCATGAATGCGGACAAACATGAGTAAAAATGCTTCTACTCACATATCGCCATGAGTAGTCATCTTAGGCTTTCGTTGGAATCGGAAGAAGGCATCATGAAGTTTCTGATAATCTACACCAATCTTGCCCATTTTGGGTTGCACGCGCTCACGCATTTTTTGCTTCAGCTTCATCTTATCCTCCTTTTCTTTCACGGCTTCTCGCATCTCCATGATACCCGTTGCACGAATAAAGTCTAAAGGAAACACAGCAGGGTTAGTGATCACCGTGTCTAAAACGGAACTTAGCATTCTGTAGTTACCGGGTAGTTGGAACGGCGGCTTCTCAATACCCCGCTTATTCTGCAAGTACTTTCGCTTTTGGCTCCAGTGTCGTGGCACAGGTACTGTATTTCGATAGGATTTCATGCTCACAAGTAGTTTTGGATCGGAGGCTGTCACATCTACCCATTCCACTATCTCTGGCTTTTTCACTAGCTGCTTCAACTCGGCGACGGTCAGGCGATTGAGCTTACGAAGTTTGGTTTTCGAAACCTTTTTCTGCCCCTTTCCTTCATCTTCTGAATCTTCATCCGACTCATTGGCTTTATTGCCGGCATTAGAAGGCTTTTCAGCATCCGACTTCTCGCCTGGTGCATCGGTTTTAGAAGCATTGGTTTCCTAAAAAAAAAGGTACTCTTGAAAAATTGAATCGAGCCAACCATAAATATTATGAATAATTTACCTCGGGCTTACTCTTATCGATCTGGAAAGCTGCAAATACATTAGCAAACTCATTAAGAATTGACCGATCTATCGACGGATCTAGTTCCAATTGTTGAGGGACATACTCAATTTCCACTCTCACATCGTCGTCGTCCTCCTCCTACATAAATCATAGAGCGTGTAAACAAGGTTAGGGAGGATGAAAATAAAGATGATCGACGCTGAGACTGACCTTTTGCTCCCTGATCGGCGTTTCTTTCTTGTGATTAGCAGTGTCATTCTTTTTACGGCTCCTTTTCTTCATCCGCCGTCGTTGATTTCGCGTCATCTCTTTGCTGATCTCCTTTCCATTGCCATTAATAACGGGATCACTTGTCAATGGGGAATCGGCTACGTCTGCTACTGATTGTGTTGTAGGAGACATTATCTTGAGGGGATGAGAGAGATTTTGGCCCAAGTGATCCAACTACTGTTTTTCAAATCGAATATTAGCATACATTGGTTGCTGCGCCCCCTGAGGTTTGACATCATCAATTTTGATCTTACACTTTTTCGCGTTTTTTTGTGGTGTTCATTATTGTTATCGCGTTCCATTAATTTGAAGTCTAGATGCCGCCGCGACGCACTACCTCTAGAAAGGAAGAAACTCCCTTACGTAAGGTATGTGCCTGCCTTTTAACTTGATGTTTTCGTGAATTTAATCATTCCGTCGCGATCTCTTTCAGTCGGCTCGCCGGAAAAAGGATGAAGAGGAAGAGCTGTTGGAGGAGCCAGAACAGCCTAGACGTAGCAGACGCTCAACTCGTTTAAGGGGTGGAGAAAGCGAGGATGAACTAACAGGTAAGAAGTCTCACTCTTCGGCTATCTACTTTTATTGATATACTCTTCCTTTAGCCATTACCCCTGTGCCCAAACGCCGTAGAGCCACCAAAACCGCAGAGGAACAGCCCAATGGCCGCCGCACGACGTGGAACACGTCCTCAAAGAAGGATTCAAGTCCTCTGCCGGCAGATGGATACGAACAACCAGAGCAAGAAGAGCAAGAATTAGAGCCGGAAACCAATGCTAGGAAAAAGAAGTCTTCTGTTGTAATTAATTCGCCTCCTACTTTTCATACTTCCAAGTCTCGCGAGTTAAATAGCCTGAATGAAGAAGAGGAAGATGCGAGCGATCCATGGACCAGGGATGGAAAACGTGGTAAAAGCATGCCGATAATTTCTCGCAAGTCGTCCCGAACAGCGCGATCAGCAAGGGAGACGAGCCTGGAAAGGACCGAAATTAAAAATTTGACGGAGGAGGTAGAGCACTGGAGAAAACAATATGATATTGTATGTACCTATCACGACCTTTCTTTTTGCCAACTGAATAATATAACTCTATATCTAGTTGAAAGAGACAATGGAGGCCATGGAAAAGAAATACGAGAGCCTTAAGGAACTGCGCACCACCGAAGCCGAACGAAACTTCGAGGAGTATAGGAAGAATGCAGAAAAGAGATTTAATGGTAATTCCCTGTTACTGCCGATTATGTATTGAGAGTAATGAGTGACGCGACCTTTTTTTATTTTTTAGCTGCTGACGAGGTGATTGCCCAGCTGAGACGCGAGAAGGAACAGATGGAGAAAGAGTTACAAAAGTTGCAGCACGCTGCAGTCCCCTCTGGTCGAATGGACAAAAAACGAATGCAGAATGCACATACACAGACCCCTGAACTGCAAGATCAATCCCTCTCCTCCCACCGTGAAGAAATTTCCAAGCCTTCTGAGCAGGAGAAATCGGCAAAAGAAGAGATAGAATCCCTGAAAGAGCAAAGTAAGTCTTACCCATTCATCTTTATGTTTGGATTGCATTGACTCATTCATTGCTGATTCTACGACAGTTAAACTTCTTAAATGCGAACGGGATGCCGAAATTAAGAACACCCGTCAGCTAACTGCTAAACTCCAGAAGCAAAGTTATGCCACCACCATCTCCGCAAACTCCTCGAATTCAAAAGCAAAGCTGGATCTCTACCAAGAATTGACTGGACTTCTCGTGAAAGATGTGAAAAGTCTCGATGAAGGCATCATCTTTGACTGTCTACAGCTTGGGAGAGACAAAGAGCCATTGCATTTCAAGCTCATCCAGCCAACCTCTGAAGACTTGGTTTACCATCCTTTCCTTGACCAACGCGAGCCAGGCGCACCAGAGTTGTTGCGTATCCTCCCAGATTATTTGACCGAAGAAATTGAATTTAGTAAAGAGCATGCTGACCGATTCTTTTGGCGATTACTTAATTTTATGCAGAAACCTACAGAACAAACCAAGTAATATAACCCGCGCTCTAATCTTTCCTATGACCCCCCTCGCCTCCCTCTCTCTTCCCTATCACCTTGTATGTTTTTAATATAGCTCTTTTTTGAATTTTCTTTTTCTGGCTGTGTCTTTTGTGTTCTCTGTTTTTTACCGATAGCTTTTTTATTTGTAAGGATTTCTCTACTAATATAAATTATACTCTCTCCTCGAATTTCATAACTGGCTTTGGTTATGTGGGCCGGGCAGGATCTACCGTTTTCCCAGCCAAGATTAGACAATGCCTGATTCCAACCGACGCTGCTAGAGCGGAATTGCAAACTAAATCTGCAGAGTCGCGTTCCATGAAGCCCAAAAAGTAAGTCGTACAATGCAATGGCTTGAATTATTAAAACGCGTTACATCTCTCTTTTCTTTTCGCGTCCTTTGCTTCGGCAGAAGTTGATTGCAGTCGCCATCAACGGCATCAGTTTTCCCTCACCTCAATTATACCCTTCTCTCTAACTCATTTCCATTACCTGCCACCCACCCATCTTATATATCCCTCCGAATTTTCAAAGTCCCTACTACCATGACTACGCTTCATATGAAATCGACTCGTCTAAAATGCATGCCCACAGACGAAAATTGTCGTTCCCTATACCCTGCTGTCTGTTCTAAGGCCCCCAAAACTTCTAGCCTGCATAATAAGAGTGCGGTTACCAAAATTAACACACAAATTCAGGCTGACACTAGGTCCGTGCTAGCGGATGTTGGCAATAGAAAGGTATTAAGTGAATTGCGCTTGAATAAGAGAGTAAAAAAAAAATCAAATATACTAAAGTTTATTTTTAGCTAAGAACTGCTCGGCACATGGCACCCACGGTTAGTAGCCAGCTAAAAGCAAGCACGCGAACGGTCAAGGAATCCACGGGCAATAGAGAGGCAAAGCAGAGCCAGTTTAATAATAAAGAAAAGTTAGCTTGCTCAGGTGTTGATGCTAGCTCAACGGGCATTAAAACAGCTACCAGTAAGACACAAGCTAAGAAAAAAAGAGACATGCCCCCTGAAAGGGAAGAGGCGAAGGGGAAGAAATCGGCTGGAGTGAATAGAAGAGTAGAAATGCAAGCTGTAAAGAAGGTCAAGGCGCAAGACGACATGATGGATGTGGAGCAAGATTTGGCCCAAACACACGGTAATATTGAATCAGTGCCTCTCGAAGTCGCGCTGCCGCAGGACACACAGTGTTCAGACGAGATGGTGATAGAGATAAATCTAGACAAGCTCAACGTAGAAGATAAAGTGAATACTGCAATTGTCAACGAGAAGGTTGCGGATCCGATCATGGTCGAAGAATATGCTGAAGAAATATTTGAATACATGCGAGAGTTAGAGGTAGCTTAAATGTCGATGATTTTATCGCTAGCACTGGCCACTAATCTATGTCTATATTTTCTCTACTATCAGACTAAATTCAAGCCTGACCCCAAATATATGTCGCGCCAAACAGAAATATCCTGGCAAATGCGGCGGACGATGGTGAGCTGGCTAGTGGAACTCCATGCCTATCTCCGAATGTATCCTGAGACACTTCACCTATGTGTGCACCTAATCGATCGCTTCCTTAGTATTAAAGTGGTTGCAAAACAGAAGCTGCAGTTAGTTGGGCTTGTGGCACTGTATATCGCATCCAAGATCGAGGAGCCCAGGTATCCAAGCATTAGCGAGGTGAGTCTCAATATTTCAGACGAATGGAAACTGTACCACAGGTTGCTAAAATCTGCCGTTTTTTTATCCTATTAATTCTAGCTGGGATTTTATTGCAACTACGCCTATACTGAGGACGAGTTCCTTAAGGCTGAGCGATATCTGCTTAACCAGCTTAATTTCACTGGTCTCAACTGGCCGGGCCCGTACAGTTTTCTCCGACGCCTCTCAGGTGTCGACGGCTTTCATACAACGGTGCGCACGATCGCGAAATATTTGCTTGAAGTTGCGCTATTACAAGAGGAATTTCTGCACCTCCCGCCATCCCATATCACTGCAGCAAGCTATAAGCTTGCACTAGCTAGTATGGGAATGAAGTGGACGCCCGCTCATGAAGAGCACGGAGGCTATAGTGGAGAGGAAGTACAAGGGGTGGTTGATTTATTCACCCGGTGTTTACGGAAAAAGGATAAGCAGAAGGAGACGGCTACCGTTTTTGAAAAATACTCTGACGACCACTACGAGCAAGTATCCTTGTTGGTTGCAGACTATATAAAGAATTCGTTATAGTATATATCCGTGCAATTTTTATTTCCTTTTTATTTCTGTTTTCCTGTGACCTTTTTATCACTCTATTTTGTTGCTGTGTAAATGATTTATATATTTGTATTTTTTATTTCATTTACTCCTCTGAAATTTCTTGATTTAGGCACCCTAACAGCCATTTTCCTCAGAGACGAGGTTATCGACTCTTCCTCCCCTCATCAAGTGCCGAAATTTTCATTCCACTCACTCTTTCAATATGCTTCCATCTTCGTGAAATAAATTTGAGGATCATGTATACGATACACTTCCCTTCTTCGTCCCCCCCCCCCAAAAAAAAATAAAAATAAAAATAAAAATACAGTGATTGTCTATTCAAGCTATTTTCCGATACAAAACTCTCGGAATATCACATCCAGTACCTCCTCCACATCTACACGCCCCGTCACCCTCCCCAGAGCCAGTGCTCCCCTCCGCAACTCCTCCGCGGCCAGAACGACATCCCCTTCATTCTCAAAAAACGCCTGAAGCGCCTCGGCGCATTCACTCAACTCCTTGCGGTGTCTAGTTTGTGTGATTAGAGGTGTATTGAAGGCATGAGTGTCGAATCTATCTTTAAGAAGCGAGACGAAACTGCTCAGGAATTGGGGGAAACCCTCGCCAGTAACACAAGAGATGGGCCATATTTTTGAGGTGGGAAGCGTTTTTAGTGCCGAAAGCGCCAACTTGTTGGAGGATAACAAGTCGATTTTATTCACCAAACACACGGTTTCCTTATCGATACACTCGCGTACCACCGCATCCACAGGCACGTGGTCTCCAATCTCATCGGCCGGAAGCACACACACGCGCAAGTCTGCCGCCTCAATCTTTCTCTTAGCCCTTCTTACTCCCTCTTCTTCAATGACGTCCCTTGTCTCTCTCAATCCTGCCGTATCTCCCACTAGCACGGGATATCCACCCAGATCTAGCGACAATTCAACAACATCTCGAGTGGTTCCTGGAATTGGAGAGACAATCGCGGCCTCTCGTTGGGCGAGGCGGTTAAGAATACTGCTTTTACCGGCATTGGGCGGGCCAAAGAGAGCGACATGGATGCCGGACCGCAAAATTTCTCCCCGTCGGTTATCATTCAGGTGATTGTTGAGTGAATTAAATAGCTCCTTAACTTTTCTAGACACTATGGAAATGCAGTATAAGATAGGGTGCTTGCAAACTTTAATAGGTCTGCCCTTACCTTGCTCAAACACGCCCTCTTCTATATTTTCATCTTCTCCGAAGTCGATAATGGCTTCTACCAACGCCATGCATTCAATGAGTTCTCTACGCCAGCCTTCGTAGAGTGTCTTAAGACTCCCCTAGTAAAGCAAAATTTTAATCCGAATGATACCATCTGAACCATACAATAAAACTTACCTCTGCTTGTCTTAGGGCTTGTTTTCTCTGTGCTTCCGTTTCGGCATTGATCAAATCGACGAGCCCCTCTACTTCCGTTAGGTCCAACTTATCATTATCGAATGCTCTAAAGTCATATGGAGCTGAGATATTTGGTACATCGTGTTCATTCAAACATTTCAAGGTTTACCTCCTGGCAAATTCTCCTCTCTCTGCCATTCGAAATCCTTCGAATTTCCCAAGTGCATCCAGGACTGCTCTTACTATGGCTACTCCGCCGTGTACATGGAGTTCTGCAACGTCTTCTCCTGTGAAGCTGCGGGGGCCTGGAAACCAAAGTGCCAGACCGCGATCAAGTGTTTCGGAGGTGTGTGGGTTATAAATACGGGTAAACAGAGCTTGGCGAGGAGAAAGAGAGGAGTGTGTCATCGTTTTTAGTGCCTGTTTCCATTAGAATGAGTTCAACTGGTAAAATGAGAGCAGGTGGTAAAATGCACAAACTTACTGTTAATGCTTTAGGTCCAGATATTCGTATTACAGCGATGCCAGCTTTACCTGGTGCAGAGGAGAGAGCAAATATTGTATCATGCTGGGGTATATGGCTTGTTAATGTACGCTTGAAGAGGAATGCCTTGTGGTGAACCCAGAAGGGTCGGACGCGCAACATTATTTCTCGAGGCCAAGGTTTTGGAGAATCTTTGTATAAATTTGTGACTTTGTATCTAGAGCCTTGAAATTTGACACGATATGCTATCTAAACGAAATACTCTAGTGTAAACGACTTGAGTTATCAATTAAAATAAGCGTAAATAGAATAATGGAATTATATTTTTTTGTCTAGTAGCACGGATAGATAGACTTGTTTAATAGAAGCGGAGCCATTTGCTTCACATTAAACGCGAAAATTTGAAATAATGCTTTAAGATATTTGCTGTATCCCGAGAATGAATTATATTTCATTGCACTACACGTGGTCCTAAAAGCAATAAAACCACCTTCTAGTTAGAAACCATCGTTGTGGGCGTCTTGTTTTCAATTTACATACAAAAGTTCAAGTTTTATTCCAGATTCACCCTATGAATCTATATTCACAAGGATGATTCTAATCTTCCTAATATGGAATATCCTCTTTATAAGAGAATTTCTCAAATTCACAAATAGTGCACTGATCTATTGTAAGAAAAGATCAGATTAAAAACGAAAGGTCATGGGATCCGGAGAGTCAAAGCCCGAGACGCTCATCTTCTACAATTCCGATGTTCCGATTCGGGTATCTATTTCTATGTCCTCATAATCTTCATGTAGATTTATATCCAACATTCCATCCATTTTGTCGATTAGTTTTCGGCTGATTTAGTCCATCAGCTCGAGGCAGAGCGTGGTGTAAGAGAGCTTAGCAGTTCCCATAAAATACTATGCATTATAAAAATGGTTAATCTCCGTTGTGTTTAGAATGTTTCCGCATCTCGTGAAGATATTGAGCGACAAGTTCGGGCGCGTGTTCAAGAAGAGCTCAAGCGCTTGCATGAGCAACAAGAGGAGCTACGTGAACAATCAGCTCGTGAGTTAGAGCAAAAAAATTCAACGCACCTCGGAAATGCAGTAGTTACTGAACGAGACATCGAGGCAATGATTGAAAAAACCAAAAAGTAAGTATCCAAATCTCTTTATTATGTGAGTTTTTTTATGAGTAAATGGAGGCCAATGAATAATGCATATATCCTTGGTGTACAGATATGAACAAAGAGAAATCCCTAGAGAGGTGAAGGAACGGCAAGAAGCGGTCATTGCATGTTATCTGTGAGTATATGTCTTTTGCTAGATGTGAGTTCAAGCCATGATTTAACGGATTTTTGAACTAGCAATAATAAAACACGGCCTCTTGACTGCTGGGAGGAAGTTCAGACTTTCAAGGAGAGTGTGCATAGGATGCAGAAGGAATTTGTTGCTGCCCATCAATAAACTATAGAATTTTTGTACTGTGCAATTATTAAGCCAGGTTTTGCCTGAATTTTCCGATCCCTTGGATTAATTCACAACTGCTCACTTTTTTCCTAGTCACAATTCTCCCGTCACAGAACCTAAAAAAGTTTATCCCTCTTCTGCCGCTCCTCTCTTTCGATTATTAAGAGATCTGTAATTCAATATTTATCATGATCAGAATTCACTATGGAGGCTTACAAGTGCTCCGTCATGCCGCTACACGGCCGTTACCTCGGCATACCCTTAGAATGACTCACTCTACCCGATACCCATGTCCTAATTTTTTTAGAAATGCAAGCTTTTCGCCACCAAGACGCCTAGTCACTCCCCTACCATTAATGACCTGCACAAGGCGTCTATCATTGCTCTCTTTCCCGTTTTTGCAACATCAAACACCAAAAGTTCTTCCCGTCCAACCATCGATTGCCGACTCCACTCTGTCATCTCTCTCTAATCCTCAAAAATCCCATTATGCATGGTTTCTTCAATTTCTTAGTTTCCTTCGGCGTCTTGCAGAGCCAATTATAATCATTTTAAGGTTTTTGGATTTGGTTCGAATATTTTTCCCAGTTATTTTTTGCAGCCCGATGCTGTTGGTTGGGGAGAGAATTCCTGAGTTGGATGGAGCAAGAAAGGGCGCAATTTGGTGGTATCGGCTGTTGGCAGCGCAAATGGAACGAGCTGGCCCAACATTCATCAAGGTTAAATAAACAAATTCACATTATATTCGGTTGTATTGGCAGCTCACATTTCATTTGTCATTTGTTAGTTGGCTCAGTGGGCAGCTTCGCGCACCGACCTTTTTCCTGTCGGATTCTGCCGGACCGTTGGCCGCCTACACTCCCAAGGCATCCCACATCCCTTTTACTGGACCCGTCGCTCAGTAGAGGCGGCATTTAACATGCCACTGGAGGAGATATTTTGCGAGTTTGAAGAAGTCCCCCTGGGCGTCGG
This sequence comes from Calcarisporiella thermophila, assembly GCF_041956535.1. Lineage (NCBI taxonomy): Eukaryota > Fungi > Calcarisporiellomycota > Calcarisporiellomycetes > Calcarisporiellales > Calcarisporiellaceae > Calcarisporiella > Calcarisporiella thermophila. The sequence continues at coordinate 87,001 of NW_027192222.1, forward strand.
AGCCATTGCTCAGGTTTATAGCATTGTTTTTTCAAAATCTAGCGTGTCATTTACTGAACTCTTCCAACCTTCAAACCCTAGGTCCATAAAGCGAAGCTAAAACTCAACACCCAACTCTTGTCTGATCCCTCCAATCCTGATTGCGTTGTCTGTGCGATCAAAGTTCTCCACCCCAATGCTGCAACATCAATTCGAAGAGATCTCACCATACTTGAAACCGTAGCATGCTTCATCAACATCTTTCCAACCATGTCTTGGCTCTCGTTACCAGATCAAGTGAGAGAATTTAGCCAGACCATGATGAGCCAGCTTGATCTTCGGGTCGAGGCTTCGAATCTTGAAACATTTATATCTCACTTCAAAGACAGAGAGCGAGTCAAGTTTCCTCAACCTATTTTGCCCGCACACGATGTGCTGGTGGAGGAATTTCAGAGAGGTGTCCCACTGGAGCGATTTTTAGAACTAGGCGCAGGCGAATTTGATGCACAACTGGCACAGACGGGCCTGGATGCCTTCCTGCACATGGTCATCATGGACAATTTCGTGCACAGCGATTTGCATCCGGGCAACATACTGGTTCGATTCTGTAAGCCCTTGGCTAGGAGTTTACCTTTGCAATACTGGGCTCGGTGGCGCCATAAGCCTTTAGTGGATGATTCACAATCAGATGAAGTCGTTGCGCGGTTGATGAAAGCTTTTGAACAAGGCAAAGATGAATGGCACCGGGAGTTGAGTTCGGTGAAGGCAGAAGGATTTGTTCCTCAGTTGGTGTTCATTGATACGGGCCTTGTCACGGTTCTCAACGGCGAGAATCGCCGTAACTTTTTGGATCTATTCCGTGCCGTAGCCGAATTCGATGGCTATCGGGCCGGCAAACTGATGATTGAAAGATGTCGCACGCCAGATCTGGTGGTAGATGGTGAGGTCTTCGCTCTGAAAATGCAGCATCTTCTGCTCAGCATCCGACCCTCGAGCTTGCGCCTCCGCAGTGTCGAGATAGGGGATGTGTTGCACCAAGTGATGGACATGGTTCGAAATCATCATGTTCGTCTCGAAGGCAGCTTCATTAACCTTGTCATGTCTATCCTACTTTTGGAGGGCATTGGACGCCGGTTGAATCCAGATATGGACTTGCTTAAGAGTGCGCTCCCGATTTTGCGAAAGCTTGGGACAAGCGATATGAGGGGTGCATACGAGATGGCGAAGGAGCTGCCTGAATCGGGATGGTGGTTGAAGGTGTGGATATTCTTGGAAATGAAAGACTTGTTCGAATCTAGAAGAGAGTACGACGAGTACCCAATATAGTAAGTAGCTCTTTAATGCTGTCTACAATTTCTCCATGCTAATGTGGCCAATTGGGGCTCTCTCCTATTTTTTCACTCTTAATAGCGACTTCTGCGCATTCCCAACTACTTAACTCTTCATTCAAGCGAACGAAACCTAGATTTTCTCTTTCTGTATGCGTGTTGTATTTATATATTAATATATAGATGATATGGACAATCACAAAGAGCTTGAGATATAAATAGCATGTAAAAACATGTAAAGATATTTATAATTTCTGATATTTTGGAGAAATCTATCCAGATACGTGCGGTAAAAAGAAGGTCATCTTTAGTCAACAGTATATTTGGAGATATAAGACGAAAAAATGAGAAAAAACATGGATTCAATAACTTATCCAAGTGTCCCAGTTTTGGACCCAATCATATAGTTTTTGGAAACTTTCGATAAACAACAGCTTTAGCAAATTCTCCTAATGAAGGCTTTTTGTAAGACAAGCAAATTTTGGAAGTCCAAGAGTCGCAAATAGCTTTTGTCACATGAAGTGTTGGGAAGGAACGATCAAAAGCTTAGGGTTAGCTAAGGAATCGCTAGGATGGAATCTTATTAGCTATTAATCCGACACAACACTTTGTACGTCAATTAATTTTCTTATATACGGTATTTATATATGTAATATGTTAAAATGGTATTCTTTTTTCAAATATGATAAAAGTTTGAAACATACATGTAAAAAGAGAAAAATTGTTGGAGGGACTTGAATGCTACTATGTCTTCATCTTACAAATCAAGCTTTTATGCAAATTGGCATTGATAATTGGATAGCGCGAGAAGAGAGCCTATTGCAACAGAAAACAGATCTCGAGCAAAATATATTAAAAAGCTACCATCTTGAACGATTTTGTGTTCAAGAATTTTCTTGTGTCTTGTCTGAATTTTTTTCTTGCAGTGATAATTAAATGAGAGTGCTAAGTCAGTTCTACTGCACCATCCCCCGTTGTCCTCCTGGAAAAGTAGGATAATACATAAAGTCCCGGTCTTTGTATTATTGCATCTATTTTTTTCTTACAGCTCTATGATATTCGCCTACATATCATTACTTCGCTCATTCCCTTGCGCATTACTATCTGCAAGTTTTCGCAAGCCATTGTAGCTTGTAATTCTTGAAGTGCACCAGAGGGCCCATGAAAGTCTAAAAAATCAGAGCTCATTTTCATATACTGCCCAATTCGAGCCCATCAGGAGAGGGAGATCTGCACGCGATACAAGGGTAACTGGATGTCCGCAGAATAGACTCCTTTCTGACATCATAGTATTGCTTGTTGTGATATATACATAATGGACACCTTCAGGCAGAGTCTTCTCGAGTTCGAGCTTCAGAGCTGCGGCATTTGGAAACCGCGGAGTGTTCTCTTTGGTCAGACAAAGAGACATGTAATATTTGATAATCGACATATTATTCATCGTATATGTATCCTTCGGTTTCTTGATAATTCGTTTTTTGAGATCAGTAACCTTGGACCAGTGTTCGTTGTATGGCGACAAAGAAATTTGAATAAAGTATAGTTCGCAGTCCATTGAATATGCTAATAGATCTGCAACTGAGTGTCCCTTTTTCAGAATTATTAGAGTGCCCGGTTCCAAAGCAGATACAGCATGCAGCGTCGAAATTTGTTCGATTGTTTGGATGAGGGTAATATTCCAAGTTTTCCTTTGTGGCTTTCCCGTGAGGGTCCTGCCATTGAAGCGGATATCAATGCGCTTATGTGGCCTGAAGGTCAAGGTAATCAGAAGCCCGAATGCTCGCCATTTGAAAGATGGGTCTGCTAACTGACGTTAAATCATTTAAGTTAGCGTTTGTAAACATACACACACAAAAAAGATAACATTGAATCTACCAACAAATTAATAGATGGCTAATACGATTGCGCCATATACTGGACAAAAGCCCTGATCACGGGCGGACAGATATATACCCATACTCCTGCCCGTGATTTAGGGACAAACAAACCACTTATTTTCCATTGCAACGGTGGCTCCCACAGCGACATATTTGTAGCAACTGCTACCGCGTAGTCATGGATCTTTCGCTGTTCAAAGGGGTCCATTTTTTCTGCACGGTCAAAGGTTTCCCTGATTTTGCTCTTGTATAACTGGGTAGCTCGATCGTAAAATCCACCGGTGTTGTCGCGAATTTTACTGAGAGAAATGTCCAGTTGTGTATACCAAGCCTCACACCAAAAAAATATCATCCGCGGAATAAGTCCTGAATGATATCGAATCTGGTTGGCATCAATAACTAATAAATAGTTAAACATGAAGTGAATTAAATTCAACAGACACTGTCCGAAGTTAAACTGTACCTTCGGGAAGTCGCTTAAAATTCTGTTGGCATTTCAAGATGGAGCTGAATTCATCTTTGTCATAGGGTAGAATGTCAATCATAATCGTCTGTGCATCGGCGTTCCAAAATTCTTCATATAGATCGAAAGAAGAGGAAATGGCATAGAGCCAAAAGCCCGACTGCTAGAAGCAGATACATTCATAAAACAGTAGTAATAATCGAGATGAATGCATTATGCGAGACATACCAGTCTGTTTTTGGTGAAAAGTTTCAACACTTGGTTGCTCATATTTTGGAGAGAGCACCTAGCATTCCATTCATCGACGGCAACGGGAACCGGATATTTACAACAATTAAGGTATAGTTAGAGCAAAGTAATCATTTTGAGGTATCGATAGAGACAGAGTTTAACTCACTCAAACTGTGCATTAAGAATAACATTAAAAACCATTTCTAGAGTTTTAAACGGATCCTTGTAGATGTACTTAACAATACAGTCATACAGAGATAGATTCTGATTTTGCTCTTCATTGATGCCAAAATATCGAGATATGAGCTGACTAAGAGACTTTTCGACTTTGATTGTCTTAAGTTTAGCTTTTTCAGCACTCAAAAAACCCATCAAAATATTCATAGCAGCTCCTGCTTCATTAAGTTGACTGAGTTCTCCCGCTGAAAATTAACATATATACAAGATTATTTTTGTTAGTGATCAATGAAAATAAATTGACTCACCTGATGACAGAGCCAGTTTCGTTCCCAGGAGTTGATGCACCGACTTCCAAAGGTTGCTGATGAACCTAGGGTCGTGGTCTGATATAATAGTTTGCGGAATGCCATGGAGCCTGAAGATGACCTCGAAGAATATTTTGGCAATGGTGACTGCGTTGGAGGTGGTATTTGTGGCGACGAAGTGAGCCATCTTGGATAGTCTGTCTACGAATACTATAATTGCATCGTGACCCTTTTTGGATTTTGGTAGGTGGGTTATTAGGTCCATAGAGATTTGTTGCCAGCGCTGGGATGGTGTAGATAATGGTTGTAGTAGGCCTATTGGAGCTCGGTTGTTTGCTTTTGTTCTTTGGCATGTGTCGCAGCTTCTTATGTACTTCTTGACACTCTCGACCATTCGTGGCCAATAGAAATTGCGTTGCACACGTTCATAAGTCCTCTCCACTCCCAAATGTCCAGCTATTGCAAGATCATGGTTTTCCTGGAGCAGCTTTGTTCGAATCCCCGGATCTTCTGGAATATAAAGGCGATTTTTATCTTCTTTCTCATCTCCGTAGAGGAGTAATCCATTCCGCAGCTCGTAGTATTTGATCAGATGATTCAGCTCTCGCGGTACCGGCAAGTCGGGGTCTCCCAGTTGTTTCACTAAGTCGTTAAATATAGGATCATTAGTATACTTGGATTTGATTTCCGTCAAGAATTTTTCAGGGATTGCGAGGTGGATATCGCGCTAAGCATGAGGTCTGGCCTCCTGGACAGTGCATCGGCTACAACATTGCTTTTACCGGGCTGATAAATTATCTCATAGTTGTAGCTCTGGAGGGTTTGCATCCATCGTGCTTGCCTCCCCGTCAGGGTGGGCTGTGTGTTGAGGTAACGCAGGGGTGCATGGTTGGTATATATCCGGCAATAGGTGTATTCCATGGGCAGTTTCTGGCGAAGTGACCCGTCTTTCTGCAGCGAAGGCATTCTCCCATTTGGATAAGTAGGTTCCGTTCCCCTGGGGCTAGTTTCTTCAACCGTTGTGTCTGAACGCCGTCTATCTCCAGAGGAATGGCATGGTCGAATGGCATGTGGCTTGTTGGTTGACGCATTGGGCTGGGGCTTGTGTTTCTATGGAAGCTTGGGTATTTTACTTGGTCAAAAACGTTTGTGAAGTTAATTGCTTCCTTAAGGGATTTGGGTTGGCGGATCTTGACATCTGCTTGAGTGTTAGGTTTCAGTCCTCTGATGAAACAGTGGAGTGTCTCCGAGTTGGTCATATCCGGGATATTGTTGATTATGGTCTGGAATGTGTACGCGTACTCCCGGACGGATCCAGTTTGGCGAAGCCTGTCAAGTCGTTCGCGTGCGATGACTTCGGAGCCAATAGGTTTAAAATGCGTGTGGAACAACTGGGCGAGGTGGTCAAAATTGGTTGGCATGAGTCCTTGGTTGGACTTGGCTCGTCTCTCATATGTATTCCACCAGGCCAGTGCATTTCCTCTCAGATACGAAATTACATAAAGGAGTTCGTCCTGGGGAGGTAGCTTATACAGCTGCAAGAATCTTCATATCGACGCGATCCACGAATCCACGTCTTCCTCATAGTTACCGTGGAAATAGACGGGTTTACCGGGTTGGGGTGTTGACTTTGGTTCAAGGGCAGGGGGTGGAGTTGGAGTAGACTTCTTGTTTTCCTCGACTTTGGCTTCAAGTGAATTGTACGCTTCATTAAGCTGCATGATGTATCTGTACAACTGCGCAGGGTATGCGTCGGGTGTCACTTCCATGTCCATGGGGTTCATATTGATTGAGTTTATGTGTTTCAGGGTTACTAGGGAAACTGGGTTACTTGGGATCTAAGGTACTAGGGGAAATTGGGAACTAGGAGAAGAAGTGGGTAGTACCTCATCTACAGTAAGGGGAATCTGTATCCTTTGGTTAGTTCTAGTTTTCCAACTTAAGAATGCCTTTTTTATAACAAAGGACCTTTATTGAAAAGTATCCTATCCTGTTAAAAAGGTAGGGTAGCTTCTACGTCAAAAGCACCCAGGTAATGTTCCTGGCCTATCTTGCACAACTTAACAATACCGCGTTTTTTTTTAACAAAGGACCTTTATTGAAAAATATCCTGTACAGTTAAAACGGTAGGGTAACTTCTACGTCAAAATCACCTGGGTACTGCCCCCAGCCTACCTTAAAGTGGTTTACAAGTGAGAAGAAAGTAGATAGATTGTTAGAGTTGGTTGATTTGAATGGTTGAGTATGTAAGATAGTAAAATATAGATAGAAAATTTTTCTTTACTCTCGCATATCGTTTGATAAGCAGAAAGCAAAGGTGCTGAAAGAGAGTGACATTTACTGTCGCTGCAATATATATCTAAGCTCATGTTCCGTTGGGACTTCTGGTCGTTTTTACCTTAGTTTTAGGGGGGCTCTTGGTCTTTGAGGGGCTTTTTGGCTTAGTGATAGTTTTCCGTGTTGGATGATTGATGCGCGTGGGTGATTTAGTAGGACTGAAGTCGAACTTCAGATTCTTTTGGGAGGCTAGGAATTCTTGCAGGTTCACCGTCTTGATTTCGGGGCTCCTCTTGGCAGGCACGCTGGATGGTTCAAATCCGGATATTTCGCTGAACACTTTGGATTCTAGAGATTTGGTATTAGGAGTCTGTGGGGTACTGGATATTTTAATGGTATTTTCTTGTTTCTTCTCTGATTGCTCGGTCTCACCATCCGTATTCATTCTATCTGGCGTGGTTTCACCAATGAGCGGGATGAGTGTTTGCACGGGCTTATTTCCTTGGTGCTGTTTATTCTTCTTTGGGCATTCTGTTCGTATGTGACCAGGAGTCTTACAGTAATTACACACTGGAGTAGATCCTCTCCAAGAAAGGATTATCTTGTCCTCATCGATGGATAGCTGGCGAGGTAGAAGGTTTTCTAAAGGTTCCGTGGTTTCAGGGTTCGGTTCAAGTATGGCGTAGCAGTATTCTTGTAACCACCCCGTGTTGCCATAGTATTGGAAGTCGATCTGAATGACTCGAGCATACTTGGACAAGGCTGCTTCCAATTTTCCCCTGAGGGATTCCTCTTCCTGACCAGGGAGATCGTTAATTCTAACGTTTAACACTCTCTGGGATGTGGAGAGAGTCTTGTAACAGGGGACTTTCCGATCATTATTTGATTACCTCTTGAATATTTACCTCATTCCGGAATGCGAGAATGTTGGTCTTGGAATGTCCAAGGATCTTGATGGCTGCCACTTGCTTTTGATACTTCTCATATATTAGCTTCACTGCTTCTTGGGATGAGAACTCAAAACGCGAAAACTTGAAAGTGACCGAGTTTTTGAAAGAAGATCTAGGCGGGCTTGTGTTGACATTCTCCAGAGTCAGTCTCTCGACTGGGTCTTTGGTTTTCCGGGTGCTTGCTACGTGTAGAGCATCCGCGTAGGATGGATGGATATCAGGGGGAACACTAGCCATTTTCTTATCGCGTTTTCTCTTAATAATACCGCGACGCAAGCGTGACTGCTTAAATAATTCTCCTTATCAAAAGATTATTTTCTTTCATCAAAAATCAAAGTAGGAGTTTTCGTGGTGTAGTTGGTTATCACGTCTGTCTAACACACAGACGGTCTCCGGTTCGAATCCGGACGAAAACATTGATATTTTTGTTTTTTATTTTCTGCATAATATTTTTATTGCCGAGTTCAACCACCATCATCTTACTTAATACCTTTTATTACTGACATCTCTGTGACAAGATAGGAGTTTAACAACTAAAAGCTAGTAAGAAATTGTTAAAAAGGATGAAAATTTACACTACTTCCTGCTGTTTTGAGCGGAATACTGCTGCAAGCTTGGTTTCAGAGTTTTAATAACAACTAGTTCTGCACGCAGATGGAAAACTTCTCTAAGATCGAATTATCTATTTATACCATACATCAATTATGCCTGAGCTAGAAATTAGATAAGTCTCAATATGTTCGTAACTCATCTAATAATCTTAAAGCAATCTGTGTAATTCATGCCTTACCCATTATTTGATGTTCCTTTCTAAATACTGTTACATGGTTAGTCAGCAATTATCTGATAACCCCTGAAAATCTGCTAGATCACCGTCTTTTCATATAATCATTACGGTAATTTTATAAAGTACTCCTGAGGGAAGAAAATAGCCACAATTATATATTTGCTAAAAGAAGTCTCTAATTAACGCATATATATTGTGCTATTATTTAAATTGTCACTCTATCTACTCTTTTTTAAAATATAAAAATGTTCATTAAAGCCCTCGTCTTCAGTGTAGTTACTTCATTAGCGGCTTATGCGTTGGCTCCTCACAATAAAGATTCGGAAGTACTAGCTCCTCTACTTCCAGCCAATAAGGGCATCAAAGTCATTCAAGACAGCTATATTGTGGTGTATAAAGAAGATCACGACATGGAAATCACGGATCAAAGTGTCAAGAATGGAGTGAAGCAGCTCTATGATTTTGGTGGGTTCAAAGGGTATTCTGGTAAATTCAACACGGAAACTCTGAGAAAAATCCGACAAAACCCAGCGGTAATCTGATTATGACGCAGAGCTCTGCTCGGCAAGCTCTAATCGATTTTTCTGCACGTAGGTAAAATATGTTGAACCCGATGGGATCATATCCATCATCGAGACAGTAAATCCAACTACAACCCCCTGGAACTTGGTGCGTATCTCACACCGTAACAGAAATGATACTAGTGGTGGATATATATATGATCCTAAAGCTGGCGAAGGAACGACAGCATATATTCTTGACTCCGGAATTGATATCGATAACCCCGAGTTTGAAGGTAGAGCAAGCTTGGGCGCAAATTTTGCCCAAGATGGGGATAATGATACCCTTGGTAGGAATGATAAGTGTATATATCCTTAGGCAGTTAATGATTTTGTTATAAATCAGGTCACGGCTCTCATTCGGCTGGTGTGATTGGCAGTAAAACGTATGGAGTTGGTAAGTACTTGTAGGGCTGAACAGGGTGAGTTGTTATCCCAACGCATATATCTATTGATTGTAGCCAAAAAAGCCAAACTTATTTCCGTGAAAGTCATCAATGGAAGCGGCCTAGGGATCATTGTGTAATCTACATATCACCAAGTGATATGTTTAAACACATACTAACACAAATATCATTGTTTGATCTTAGCGATGTTGTTGGGGCCATCAATTGGGCAGCAAATCATGCTAAAAAGAACAATCCCGGAAAATCAGTTGCAAGCATGCCTTTAGTAGGAGGCATTTCTAGGTCCATTGATGATGCCGTTAACAAGGTATATAGATAAAACACAATTTTAACATTACAAAACTGTATTCATAATAACATTGGCTTGAAGGCGGTTGAAAGCGGTCTGCACTTTGCAGTTCCTGCTGGAAATCATAATTCAGACGCATGTAACTACTCCCCAGCCCGTGCTGAAAAAGTCATTTGCGTTGGCGCCACCGATGAGCTTGATAGAAAGGCTTCATTTAGTAATTATGGTAGTTGTGTGGATATATTTGCGCCAGGAATGTACATAACCTCGACCTGGTCTAAGAACCGCACACAAACTATATCTGGCACATCCGCAGCTTCTTCGCAGGTTGCCGGACTAATCGCTTATTTCCTTTCACTTGAACAACGTGATCCTACTTCAATGCGATCTTTCTTGAAAGCAATCGCGACCAAAGATGCCATTCCTGGATATGACTTTGTATACAATAATTCCGGTAAATGATTCGGTTCATAGGAAAACTTGAATAAAACATTTCTAAGCAAGTACTGTTGATTTTTCGGTCAATCGTTGGAAATAATATTCCAAGAAATAATTGGGAGAACCCTCCTAATTCTTATTCTACCTCCTAATGAATATGCTATTTGCATTAGTTAATGTATAGTTTGTTCGAGGGTATACAAGATTTATTCTAATTGTCTAATATTTTATCATCCACAGAGGTGCAAATCCAGTGTACCTTGTATACGAAAGTTGAATGTTGAATTGATAAATGCATTTTGGTCGGATCATCGCAATATAAACCTAATCTAAAATTCTATATCAATGAGAGATGGTTTATTCCTAATATCAATCGAGGCTTTAAATATGATACACAGCTTTCGACATTATTTCATCGATCATCAATTAAGCTAGGAAGAGATTTTAGATATTTTTGATTCCTTCATTCCAACAGCAATCTTTTCTATCATGTATACCCGCCAATTGCTAGCGGCGCCAATGAATACTGTATACTCTACTTCAGCAGACAATAATGCAGATGAAACAGAAAACCATCTGCAACCACTCTTGGCTTCAGATGCATTGCACTTTCAACTCAAACTGAATTCATATACTGATCTACATAATCTTCTCAGTGCTCAGTACCTCTTCGATGGTATCTTATTACCTGATAACCTTTTTCGACCTCCAATCTACACTAAAGCTACCAACAGAGAGCATACAGATTACTGCTCTTACTTTAAGATTCTTATATTCCCAAAACCAATTGAAGATAAAATCGTCAGATGGCCGACAAGATCTTACATTTCCAAAGACAAGCTGCTCATCGATCAACTATTCCATGTCTATTTGAGTGCTTGTTGTGTAGACTCTATACACCCAGACAGTGAAACTTTTCTTAAGAGCTATTATTGCTACGAACTCGAGCCTGCACTTGTTCACACTGCTGTCGCAAGTGCAGCAGTCCATTTATTACTATCACATCCGGAGATATCATTTAGTAGTAAGCTCCAAGCGGCTGTAGGGGGTCTGTTTGCACGGGCAAAAGAGTCATTGGCAGACGTATTTGATACTCCATCTCCACAGATTGTTCTTGCCTTTCTAAATATGAATATTTGTCTGCAATATCTTTATCGCTATAAGGATGCATATGCATTCTACTCACAGGCTGCACACATGGCACTCTCACTCCAGATGGACAAGGACAATGCTACAGAGAAGGATTTTATACAGATAGAGTTTCAAAGAAGGATCTGGTAAAAAGATCTAGTCTTTTACCCATGATATATATTCATTGACATCATGTAATCAAATAATTCAAAGGAGTGAAATTTGCATGCGTGAATTGGAATATGTATTTGAATTTGACATGCCGCCTTTAATAAGCATGGATACTATCAAATCATCCCCCAAACCTACCGTGACAACGAGAGATAGCGAGTCGTATAAGTTTGAAACAGTAATAAGACAGAATAGCTGACAAATATGCATTATATCAACTAACTAACCTAATATTGCAGATATACTTCATGCTGAAGATTGCCACATATTCTAAACTTTCGGAACTTAGAAACATTGATTGGGCACTTCCCGATGTTATTATCACACAAAAACTTGCTGGCCTTGCCGCGTATTTACAAAATGAACTAACCGAACTAACTCAGTACTGCAATGAAGGAGACCTGCGAAAGATTCACTCTCCAATAGTAACATTCGATTTTTGGTTACAATGGAGTGCTCTTTGGCGACAATTTATCAAATCAGACGCACCTGCCGAGAGATTGGAAACAAATTTGATGCAACAATTACGTGAAAAGGCATTCGACGAGTATATTAAGGTAACAGTATTTTAAGATTTCTGTATGCATGTTGATTGGCGTCATGCTACATCTATACTTCATTAAACAGGGCCTAATCCAATGCATAAGATTCTTTAACTGGAAAATTGTTTCCCAAGTCAGATGCAAATCGAGATTTCTCTTAACGGCAAATCTTATTTACGAAGGTGTTAAGTTCATTGCTCAAATGCATCCCGAAATTCGGATACGACGCAAGATCTTCCAGGAGCTCTTAAAGATATTAAATACTCTGCAATCACCGGAAGCTAGAGGTGTATTGTCGCAGTTGCTTGCTTGCCAATTCATGGATGCATTAGAGGAGTTAAAACCAACAATATTTTCAAAGGAGGTGCTGGAACGTACAGCCTGAAATCAAAACTGAAAAATATTAGAAATTGGAAAAAGGTATTTGAAGTGGTTGGATGATACTAAATTTTCTCAATAATTACAGTGTTTCTATTTGAATTGTCGAAAAACATTTAGTTTTATAGCAAAGGTTCGAAGAAAATGTACCTTGTAAAATAGAATCGCTGTGTTTTCTAGTACTTTTAATGAAAAGAACTTAGAGATTTTATATTATCCAGCACTCATCAATAGTTGTATTAATTTTGCAATCGTTGTTTTCTTCGAATAGACTGCAGATTTTGTCAGCAGTCCACGCTTCACGATGAAGCGACTGATTTATTGGATAAAATGAGCTGATTCAAAGAGTAAAACAAACAATCCACAGACAAATATTAGAATAAATCTTTATTGTTGAAGATAAATGTTCAAAACCATAAGAAGAATTCTCTCAAAATGATGTCTCCTTGGCCGTTTTGAGCTAGTTGCTTCCGTTTAAGATGGATCACTAAACTGAAAATTTCCATTGTGAATCAGAGAGCGGCTCCAAAAAGGAGCTGCAAGATGCACCACTCCAGATAATTGAATTGTATAATATACTATTCATTTATCTGGGCCAATCAAATATCGTAACTCTTATATCCTTATATATTTTTTGTCTGATTCTTTTGGAATCTCTTATATGATGTTGGCTATTTTTGAAGAAAATGATGAGATTTGAAATATTGAGGAATTAGGGCCATATATGGGAAACCTATCCATTCAAGCAAATGAGCCACATTCTTTGTACTTTTTATTGAAGCCTATCTAAGTAGATACGAATTCGATAATGAGGATTATCGGCCTTACGGGCGGCATAGCCACGGGGAAAAGCACTGTATCCCGTGCTTTTCGGTCTCTCAGCATTCCTGTCATAGATGCAGATCTCATAGCACATCAAATTATGGAGCCAGGTCAACCTGGATATCGTGACATCCTTCGTCATTTCGGAACATCAATACTTCATCCAGACGGACGCATCGATCGCGAAAAATTAGGTGCTATAATTTTCGCTGATGCTGAGCAGCGTAAAGTGCTAAACAAGTGTACACATCCGCATGTCAGAAGAGAAATTTGGAAAAAAATATTTTGGTACTGGTTTGTGGGGGAAAGATTAATAGTGCTAGATGTTCCTCTCCTTATTGAAAGCGGAATGCACAAATTTGTGAGCGCAGTGGTAGTAGTCTTCTGGTGAGATTATCGCTTCTCTTTGACTGCATTTTTTTTTCCTTGATATTCTCCCAGCTTGGCATTGCGGTCTTATAATTTATTCTATAGCTCTGAAAAATTACAGCTCTCTCGCCTGATGGCACGCGACAACTCTACAGAACAACAGGCGAAACAACGTATTCGCGCACAGATGCCTCTCTCAGAAAAATGCAGATACGCGAACCATATCATCGACAATTCCGGAAGCAAGGCGGAGACAGAGAGGCAAGTTCGCAATCTTGTGGAGAAGCTGCAACCAAACGTAGTAGTATGGCTATTAAGATGGGCTGGACCTGTAGTACTTTTGGCTTGCACAGCTGGGTTAACCATCTGGTTGTCGCGTGGGGGATATCATCAGTTACTAGAGTTACGGCAATAATCCGTATTATTGGTATTTCTGATTTCTTAATTTATTCAACTAGACTTCTAACATCAGACAGCAACTTGTGGAATAAAATAAAAACAAAGACTTCAAAAACAAATTTTTAAAGTATGAAAGAGAATATATATTTTATATAATAATGTGCAGCGATAAAATCGAATAGTGTATGTTAATAATCTGCTCACACCTTTCTTAATCTGGCCTCTTTCTTTTTCGTCCAAACATCTTTCAACACCTGTTTGATCCTTGCTTCTCCTTCTGTGAAATTTGCTACCGCAGTACGCACAAGTTGGTCAATTTGCTCGGGTGTCCATACAAGATTGTACTATAAAGATGGCATGCATTAAAATGTGTTCAAATTATAGTGATCCCTTGTCTTACTTACAGTGCTGCAGAAAGGCGCCTTACAAGGGTCAAACGTCGAGTCAACCTTATTTGGATAGAGAGCCATATACAGTAAATGAAAATCGTTCGTTGCTTGAGGAACGTTGTGTTCTCCCAAATTTGGCGTGTTTCCGCGAAGGGGAGGATTAATGGCTTGTCCATAGTAGACTTCACAATACCGACCTGTGAAACGCCGTGCGACCATATCAGGTGTACGGTCGAAAACTGGACGGATATCCCAATAATCTGGATCATGCTGGGCTCCAGCCTGAGCCTCGGTACTTTCAGACTTTGACTCAGCCGTATGTGATGTAGTAGTGTTTTGAGGAATGTCGAGAATAGGGTTTCCGTGTTCATCCAGCTTTGTCCATTTAATCCCTTTTCTTGTGCTGAAACTGACGTAGCGTTCCAAGAAGTCACCGCATTCCACATCACTGCTCGCATCCACTGCGAGCACCACGTCTACTGGTCTCGCCGGATGTGTCATTGGATATAGTGGCAAATTATTGTCGAAACCCGCATCCAGTAGCTGGATAAGCTGAGTTGTGTATATACCGGGTGGATTTGGAGGAGGGTCGATCTGGAAGAGCGGGTTGGGATTGCTGGGTGGAGTAATTGGATGATGTGATTCAAATATCTCCACTCCATCTTCGCCCCAGGCTTCCGCAACCTCATCCGCGACTTTCCTAAGGATATTCCCGAAGAAGCCCTCGGGTAAATTGCGCTGTAACGTCCCAATATAAGCACTCAAAGGTGCAGCAGGAGCACTGCCCCATGCCCCCATCATGGCCCCGATGTCTTGCTCTGGGAGCAGCTCTGTGCTCTCGCCCTGCACAAAATGTCGTCCCCATCCCCAAGTGGGAATCCAGGCCTGCAGCTCATCGCACCCAATTTCATATGGTGTGAATTCGAACCATTGAAACCATGCGTCCTCTGCCTCCATTTCTTCCTTGCGATTTGCGGGCTGGCCTACCCCGAATGGTGCATGTGGATCGACCCAATACTTCCAAGGTCGCTCATGTCGCACCGCCGTATATATCGGTAGGGGATGCGATCCATCCTCTGTCAAAATAATTAGTTCCGTCAAGTTCAATTATTTTTAAATCAATCTCTATTTCAAGCATACCAAAAAGTTTTCGTTGATTAGAAAGCTTCCAATGGCTTGGAATTAATCGCTTTTGCCGAGTGAGCATTAGCCGTCCCCCAATAAGCGCACCATACATGTCCATGCTGACTACCGGCACATTCAAGAGCTTCTTAACTTCAAGCCCTCCAAGCATTAGTTGCGCCGCGCCTTGAGTGAGAAGCACTTCAAAAAGCGCTGCTGGTGCAGCTGGGTGCAGGTGACAACGTCGTTTAATGTGTTCAATGAGTTCAACGGGATCCCCCTCTGCAACGGTATAGTAACATGCAAGGGCCCATGTTGATCCTAGGTAGAAGATAGTGTCATTTCGACGATAAACTATCAGTTCAAATTCAGAAAGCTACCAGAGACACCAGATAGATAAGAGCATAAATCGAGTAGACCTGACTTTTTCATTGCCATCAGGTAGGCTGCTGAAGTTATCATGGCGCGATATCCACCTCCACTATATAGCCAGGGATAAAAGGGAATCCAAGCTCAGTCACCTGATAGTGTCAAATTTGCGTAAGTTTATGCAACCTTCCTCCGAACGCAATAACAGGTAAATCTTCCTCGGAGACCTCCTCTTCGCTCACATCAATGTACTTAGCAAATGCCTTCCTTACGTGTTGAAGTCTTTTCCTCAAGAACTCAGCCTCAGCCGCACACAGCTTATTCCCTCGTCTAACGTGTGCCTTTTGCCTTACTTCAGGGTGCAGTAAAGGATCTCCGATATCATCCACAGATACGCGTTCGAGCTCGAAGAGAACGTGGAAATAGTCACGCACTGACTTTGGAATATGTTCCATAAAGAATTGACGCGGATTTTTAAAGAAGCTAGAATGTTCATGCTTGGGTTCATCAGAGTGACTGATGTATTCTGTGGCTTCGGTTCCAATTTCCTTTTCATGTCCTTGTTCATGTTGATGGGGCTCTGGTTGCTTAGAATGACGATACTCTTCAACGCGCTTGGCTAGCTCATTCATGTAAGAGGTGCTGAGCGGGGCGGGCTGGCTCTGGAATTGCTGTTTAGCTACTTGAGAGTCGTATTCCTTTTGCCTTACCCGATAGTTGTCCATGGTGGTAGGGGCGCTGGAGTCAAGAGAGGCGGTTATATTGAATGGAGTTAGCGAGGAATTGCTTAAGTGACGCGACAGAAAAACAGTCCATCGAAAAGAATAAGCTAAGGCTATAAATACCGGCTCTGCCTGTCGAACAAAAAATTTTCTACCCCGCACGTGCACCATATTGTTAAGAAGCGTTTTAATTAATTTTGTTTTTGATTTTTCAATCTGGCTCCACCTCCTGTGCTTGGCTATCGAACATGAGATTAGCGAATGAGCTCCCGACTTACAGAGGATAGGGGATTTACAATGTGTTCAACTGACACATTATCGCTTATTTTCCTATGTTCTATAAACTCTAACCTAACCTCAATGTTAATACATTCTTGATCAAACGTAACTTCTCATATCGAATTTTTTACTCCACCTTGTTATAGCCCAAACTTGCATCTTTAGTTTCTTGATACCCATCGCTGTTCATGAGAAATTCGCTCGCTCTTTCTGAACTACGCTACTCTTTTCCTAATTCGACAATCCCCGATACTCTAACTTGTCCTAACTCCAGCTTCCAGTCCAGCTCCTGATATTCGCCACTTCTCATCTAGTACAAGATTAACATAATTGGGAATACAATCTATTTCTGTTTTCTGATATATATCTTAGGCTGTGGGTTCATTCCCGGCCTCAAGTGATTCTATCTTGTTAAAATGTTGTTGTGGGAGCGATTTTTGCTTCTTTTCCTATTATTATTTCCGGGTTTTACCTATGCTGACAATGGATTCACTCACTGCTACGGCGTTTCGGTATACATGACCATTTACAATGTCACGCAATCATATCTTCCGAATGCCAATGCCATCAATTTAACGGTTTTGGGAGCAACCTCCCAGGAGGTCCCTATGCAGATTGAAAACAGTAAGCCACCATAATGACAAATCTATTGGATTAGGCGAATTTTAACATAGTCTACTACTCATTTTTCAGCTCTAGCAACTGGTTTTCCGCAAGCGTCCATTTTAAATTGGTTATATTATAATGAGCCAAAAAATCTATGCACAATGGTGGATGGGGGATGCCCCATCAGGCCAGGAAATGTTACAATTAGGATGGTAATAACTGCTTTTGATTTGTTCTTTTTTTTTTCTTTAACTGATCGTAATATCTACACTGTAATAGACTATTCCTTTGCCTGGCAATAATATCCCGATCGGAGATGTTACGACCAAGTTTTCTGCCCGAGATCCAACAGGCACAACATTTACCTGTCTTCAGGGCGACCCTATCCCGTTCCATCATAGCACATGGCAGTTAGTGTTCACGTGGACATCCGTCGCCATCACGCTCTTTTCTTCAATGGCTACAGTAATGCCGGGACTAGTGCATGGCCAACTTTCGGGCGATGTGTTCATTTACACAAGCAATTATGCCATGGAGTCGAAAATTTTGCGTGCGAAGACACCAGGTTTGACGGATCTATTCTTCTACGCACAATTTTTATTAGCCAGTGGCCAGTTGAATTTGAGCTACCCGAAATACTATCAATATTTCGTCGCAGATTTCTCCTGGGCCGGCCTCTTTTTGAACACAGACTGGCTAATGAATATCGCGCGGAGCACCTATACTGGCGGCTCGTCCAAAGAGAGCTTCTCTGCACCCCCACCACCGACGAATAATGCCATTTCGCCAGCGCCTTCAGGTGTGGCTGGCACACGGTCGTTGAAGGTGTCTGCCCCTACCCCCAGATCCCTCTCTTCATCTCCACTTCAAGAACCTCAGATTTTTCGGCGCCAGGCATCTTCTCCTAGTATGTTGCCTCCAGAGATAAACCCGAAATCGGCGGATTCTGCGGCCTCATTCAATATCTCAGATACTGGGCTAGGTCGCTTCGCCTCCATTACGGGAATCGACCCATCTGCGCTTTTCCTAACGGTGCTGATCTGGTTCTGTATTATCTTTGGAGTTATCTTCGCAATACATCTGCTGATTTGGGTTGCCTCGGAATTACTTGCGTGCCAATTTCCTTATCGTTTCGGTGGAGCAAGACCCAAGATCATTAATTTCGCCATTGGTAGGGAAATACATTTACGTATATGTGTTTGTTTCCGTGGGAATTGAATTCATGCTTGTATCTGTCTTTATATGCTAGGCAATATGCTGCGTTTGCTCTGGATCTTCTATCTGCCTCTCCTTTCTGCCAGTTTTTTCCAACTGATGTCGCCCTCAGTTTGGTATTTGGACATGATTGCGGCACTTATGATCGTTTTTCCGCTGATTGGCCTAATGGCATACGTTTCATATCTAATCCTACGTGTGCGACCGCCTTCGATGCTCTTCGACGATTTTGGAATTCTCCTGCGCCTCGGTCCTCTGTACAACATGTTCACAGACGAGACTTTCCAATTTTTTTTAGCAATGCTGCTCTATCGCTTCCTTTACGGAGCCATCATTGGACTCACCCCCAGCAGTCGTGAATCTGGAACGGCCCAAATAGTGGTGCTGTGTGCGATAGAACTCGCCTATTTGGTGGGACTCTTCCTCAAGCGGCCCTATGCCGACAACGATGTCACGAACTTTCACATCTTTTTCTCCATTCTGCGCACGACCATCATGTGCTTCTCTCTGGTGTACATCGAGGCCTTCAGAGTAAGCGAAGTTAGCAAGCAGTGGATAGGCTATATACAGATTCTTCTGCATTGCATTGCTTATCTCGTCTTCTTTGTGTCGTCTTCGTTGACGTTGTTTGCGTTGGTCTTTGGATATGACGGCGATGTAACAGAATCCCTGGGTGCGCGACTATGGAAGGCTCGACTAAGGCAAAGCCGACAGGGTGGCGATGTAGGAATGGATACCATGGCTGCGGGCGATCCTAGAGTGGAAGGGTTTGGGAGCCCGAGTGACGGCTACGGGAGTCCCACACTCATTCCGCTGGATGAGCACAAAGGGTTGGAGATGGAGATGGAGAATGTCACCAACGTGCCCCAGCTTCCGCACATAGAGACGACCAAGCGACCGTATAGCCAGCAGCAGCTCTATGACGAGTATTTGTCTCCTGAAGCTGCTATGGTGAGCTCTGCCTCCGTTGGGAACGGAAAAGATTCCCCACACGATACAAGCCCCGTGTTATCCTATGTAAGTGGCTCGAACCGGCCTGTCTCGACGGTGTCTTCCTCGATCGGTGATGAGCCCCCTCCAGAGCAACCCAGCTTCTACCGACATTCCAGGCGAAGCATGCGTAAGAAGAAGGCGCTAATGTCGAGACCGCTGCGATCACCGCAGCCGCTGGAGTCGCTTGAAGAGCCCCAGCGGGGGTACGAGGAGGAGGAGGCGGGGGAAGAGGGGGACGAGCGGGAGGAGGATCGCGACTACGCTAGAGGCTACGCTTATACTCCGAATGTCACGGATTCTCCCGTGTCGGGACAGCTGAGTGTGAATCAAAATTTGACCGGAACGACATGCCCAATCTGTGGTGCGGCCGGCTTTTGCGGATGCAATAGTTCGCGAGATGAGGTGAGCGAGCGTTCATCACGTGTAGATTACCGGCACGAGCACGAGGTTCATCGCCCGATACCTTATTCCAGCACTTCACACTTCTACCATCGTGGCGCAGAGCAACCTTATTTTCACCGCGAGCATATCCAAGCCCCTCCGGGAGGAGGCGGAGGTGAAGGTTTCGGCTTGGGCTCGCCCTCACCTGACCCTGAGCATCCCTTGGCGAGAAGGGGGGTGGCCTACTCAGTGGACCGCGAGTCGCAGGGTCATGGTGGGGACCATGGCAGGCGTGGTGCGCCGGGCGAGGGCGAGGGCGAGGGGGAAGCCGAGCAGCCGCCCTCTGTACCACCGCATCGGTATTTTGATTGACAGATGACGAGGCCAAAACAATAACTCTGTTATAATTTACAATAAGGATTTTCCCCCTCTATTTATGGTCGATTAGTAGTTTTCTTTTATTCTAATTGTTTTCTTATCTTTCTTGGTACTCCTCCCCTCCGAACCCTACCCCATTCCTATTTTCCCACCTCCACCATTACAAATCCGTTCTAATTTTCCTGGTTTGCGCCTTTGTTCTATTATGTTCTATTTTCCCCTTGTGTACTGGATATTCTCTTGGACATTTGAAAAATAATCATGGAAAATTTTCCGTGAATTAAGCTCAGTTTTTAAAGCGAGAAACCTTAACGTCATGCTCTCCACCCGTATTCGCGGCGTGAAAGGGTAGCACAGAGTCACACTAATTATTATTTCTCCACGCGGTTTTCTCACACCTGAAAAAAGAAAACACTGCAAAGCATTTTTTCCCCCTCGCGGATATAATATCGCTCTTGCGACCCAGTCGAAGAATCCATTTTCACTAGCACATCCCTTCTGATTCTCCTCCTTTTCCATATCACATCATGCCGGAATTCGTTGGTGCCATCGATCAGGGAACCACCTCCTCCCGCTTCCTCATCTTCAGCAACCGCGGCGAGCTGGTCGCCTCCCATCAGCTGGAGTTTGCACAGCACTACCCTCATCCCGGGTAAGCTTCCCTCTGACAAATAGATTTATATATACTTAGGCCTCAGTTTTGTTGTTTGATTCGATACTTACTATGTGGTTTGGGCGATTAGATGGGTAGAGCACAATCCCGAAGATATTATGGAGTCGGTGAGAGAGTGCATTCGAGTCGCCATGGAAAAATTTGAAGCATTAGGTCATAGCAAATCCGATATTCGAGGTGCGCGCCCCTTCTACCCCGATTTTTACTCGCAATCGGCTTAATTTTTTTTTGCATCTAACTAGGAGTCGGCATCACAAACCAACGTGAGACTACTGTTGCATGGGATGCCGAGACAGGAGAGGCTCTTTACAATGCCATTGTATGGTGTGACACACGTACCCTCGAAACCGTTCACGAGCTTGCAGGGCGCTCCGATAAAGGCGCAAAGGCCCTGCAAAATGTTTGTGGACTTCCCTTGACAACCTACTTCTCCGGAGTCAAGGTGAAATGGATGCTTGACAATGTCCCCGCCGTTAAGGAAGCTTTGGAATCCGGCCGGTTGCGCGTTGGCACCATCGATTCCTGGCTGATTTATAAGCTGACAGGCGGAAAAGAGGGGGGCGTGTTGGTGACGGATGTGACGAACGCCAGCCGCACTATGTTCATGGATATCCGAAAGTTGGAGTGGAGCGAGGAATGTTGCGAATTCTTTGGAATCACCCCCAGCGTCCTCCCCAAGATTGCCACTTCCTCTGAAGTGTATGGCAGGTTCGTAAGTGGCCCGCTGGAGGGCACGCCGATTGCGGGATGCCTCGGCGATCAGCAAGCCGCTCTTGTTGGGCAAAAATGCTTCCAAGCTGGCGATGCTAAAAACACCTACGGCACAGGGTGCTTCATGCTGTTCAATACCGGCACAGAGCCCGTCCTCTCGACCCATGGCCTGCTCACCACTGTTGCCTACCAGTTCGCTGGCTCGGAGCCCCACTATGCCCTGGAAGGATCCGTCGCTGTCGCTGGATCGGCAGTCAAGTGGGTGCGCGACAATCTCGGCCTCATCAAGGAGGCCCACGAGATTGGCGAGCTCGCAACCAAAGTCCCCAACACAGGAGGCGTCTACTTCGTCACCGCTTTCTCCGGCCTCTTTGCTCCCTATTGGAGAGACGACGCAAGAGGTGTGCTGGTTGGGCTGACTCAGTATACCAACAAGTACCACATTGCACGCGCAACCCTTGAGGCTGTGTGCTTCCAGACCCGGGCTATCCTCGATGCTATGAACCTTGACTCCGGAAAAGAGCTCACCGGTCTCAAGGTTGATGGTGGCATGACCAATTCGGATGTATGCATGCAGTTGCAAGCTGATATTTTGGGAATTGAAGTTGGTAAGTAGCGCTTAGTTCATCGCCACCCTCTTAGCTTGTGCTTAATATTTGTATTTTTTTTTTTTTTCGTTTGAAATTTAGACCGACCCGAGATGAGGGAAACCACAGCCCTTGGAGCTGCCTTTGCGGCTGGTATTGCAACTGGAGTTTGGAAATCACTCTCCGAGCTCACCAGCATCAACACAGAAGGGCAGACCCTCTTCAAACCCCAAATCTCTGGGGAAGAGCGCGAAGCCAAATACAAGGATTGGCAACGTGCGGTGGAAAAAAGTCTTAACTGGGTTTAATATAGAAGTTCGAAAGGGACTTATTTTTTCTGTAATTTATTTTAACGTTTATTTTAATAAATTTGGGTTTTCGTTCCAAAATGAGTCCCCTATGATATCGCAGTGAAGCACGGTCAGGACTTTTTTGCGCCGGATGGCAGGCTCGCCCGTTTTCGAATTCACCACTGGAATATCGGTCTGCAAATAGAGAGATTAGCCACGGTGCAGGGTAACGAGGTGGAAGATGAGGCGAGGTGTCTTGGGATATACTTGCTTCTTTACGGACTAGTACCGACCCTTTCCGATACATCGGATCAATATTGTTATAGTTGATGTTAAAGGTTGAGAAGAGGAGCTCGTTCTTCTGCGAGGATATCGTCCCCTTTCAATAGTGCATAGAGATTAGTGGGGAGGCTTCCTCCTCTTTTTGGCAGACTCAGATAAGACGTACCCTTAATGTCTGCTCTGCTTCAGATTCCGTCTTTCCTGAGTGCACCAATGCCCAAAAGCATGTGTTATATAGGTTGTTTATATGACCTAAAGCAGAAGAGAGATATCTTGCTTAGACGAGCACCACATCTGGGGAGGAAAGAGCCCACACTACTTACAGTCTGCCTGCCGCCAGCTCAAATAGTCTCGGAGGATTGAATCACTAGGATAACATATTACTCTAGAATCAAAACAGGGCGGATATTGAAGGGTTTCGTCGGGGAAAAAGTTCTTCCACCAGAATACGTAGTTCGATGCAAACTGAGAGACGATGGTAGATGAAATTTTGCTAGATCGGCGATCATATAACTGCGATGTTTTTCGGAGGACAAAACTAAATTTCACATTCATCCACCCAGTTTATCTTAGCTTTTAGAAGTAGAATTTAACGCTCTCAAGAAAGTCACCTGTATTCATCACTCTCTCCATACGCCAGTATGATATCTTTGACATCCTCCATCACTGCTTCAGCACAGCGATTCATTAAATCGAGAGCGCGCCTGTCATTTGGCTTTTGAAAGCAATGGTCGGCCGAGAATCTACATTGAGTTGCAGGGTTGATCATCCTCACCAAGAATTCATAGGATAAAGAAATTACTTGTGAAAGCCTCGGCCATCAATCCGCACCACCAGCCACGTATTGGGAAGGAGGCGGTCTTCTAGCTCAAAGTCTTTGACATATTCATATTTTGACTTCGCCATAACTTCGACGCACCGCGATAATAGTAGAAAGCAACCAGTGTGACTTCATTTTCGAATGAATTGACAACTTGCATAAATATTTTCCAGGTTAAATCGTGTCAAATCCGGTTGATATTCCACTTTTCTTCGTATAAAATCCCATTAATCTAACAAAGCCAAGAGTCTTTTGTTGTGTATCTTATACCAAATATAGTCCTTCAAAGTAGCTAGCTAGTAAGAATATTGTGTTTGAAAATTTGAATATTTGCTATGCTTTATCCACAAATCGCTTTTTTATAGCTGGGTTTACAATATCTAAGTCAGTCTACTCACACTGAATCGGAATGAAGTTGTAATTCAACATTAAAAAACCTGATTAAGGTTGAACCAGCTTTATCTACACTAAACTTCACTTTACTAACTGCGTAGTTAGTCTCTTCCTCCCACTCCAATATCATATCAATGGTTATACTTTTTCTCATTATTACTTAAGCCAGAGACACTATTCCATTCTGAAAATATAATAGAATGGAGGCTTGGCAATGCTAATTTATAATAATCTTTTTTTCATTTCGATATCGATTGTTCCATCCTATCCGAAGATTCAAAGTTGTAATTATACCAGGTATGTCTAGATTTTCCTCCTTCAAACGAGTCGGTGGTTGTAATGATAATACCTTGTTTTCTAACTTTTAAACCAGCTTCTTACTATATTATACAGAAAGGTTCACTTTTGGTTGCACGGCACTTACATTTAGTTACTTGCTTCATGTGTATATATAGTCGCCGTGGCCAACTCTGAGAACATCCCTTTAACTCATCGCTATTTTCCTCTCTTTTATGGACTCTAATACATTGTCACAAATAAATATTTGGAGGCATAATAGCGGAAATTGCCCTTTTGTCGACATTGGAACTGAACGATATAAATTATGGGAAAAAAGCATTGACTCTGTTGTACGTCAAATAGAAGAGAATACTGAGATATAGTTGATTCTCTAGATCATAATGCGAATGGATTTCGTGTTTCGGTTTTCACTGGTCAATGACTATATATACACTATATATATATTGGGTTCTTAACTGAATTGCGCTTAGAATGCGGTATCCAATGTTTTTTTGCCTCAAATATGCCAAAAGCACATCTGCGGTGGACTATCCCGAAGTCTTCAAAAAACTGGATGAAGTGGTCCGGGAAGAAGGCAAGAAAATTAAAATCATCGCATTGTGTGGGGAAGGTGGAGCCGGGAAATCACATGCGGCCGTAGAGTTTTGCTACCGTGTAAAAGAGGATTATAAATTTATATTTTGGATGGATGCGTCTACGGAAACAGTCTTGCAGAATAGTTTCAAAAAAGCAGCAAAGTCACTAGGTCTTTTACCCTCTTCCACAGATTCCACGACTACCGTGCTCCGAATGAAATTATGATTGCAGAAAAATGCAGGATGGTTGCTTATTTTCGACAATGCTGATGATTTTTCCCTAGGTAAAGGGGTCAAAAACTATCTTCAGGACAACTATTTTCCGAAAGAAGGGCATGGTATCATACTGATAACCACCCGGCAAGGCAAGCTAGGAGTGAACGTAATATCCATTGATTTAGATGATTTGGAAAATCAAATGGATGATACTGCTGCACTAGAATTGCTACTCAGGAAGGAAGCGAGTGCTGCCGACTATCCTGCAGCAATAAGTCTCGTAAGAGATCTGGAACATCTACCGCTTGCACTCGACATAACCGGGCGATATATACTGTAATATGGAATATCCCTTGAAGTATTCCTAAATCTCCGTAAGAAAGGTGTGGAAGACCTGTGCAGACTCAGTCACCTATTCCCCAACGAGCTTCGGGAGCTAATTAAAACTTCATCTGGGAAAACGTTCTTATTCCTATGGAGGGACATGCTAAATCGTTTTAGATACGAATGTAATTTCAGCGATGCGATGGCTGTGAATTTCATTCAAACCATCGCATTACTCCATCCCGAAACCCTACCACTAGACTTTTTATATGATCAGATTAAGACAATTTTTGGGAACACTAGTGGTGATTGCTTTTATGTTGACAACTATACACTTAAGAAATACTTAGACACGACTATCGAAAAATTCCAAAGCCTCTCGTTTATTACATTATCAAAGTCGGGTAGTACCACCAGTGATTGTTCGAAAGAGGCATTGCGCATTCAACGACTAGTCCAACAGGTAGTTATATTAAGTATGGGCCCATAGGAGAAACTCCAGCGGTGTGAAAAGCTCATCAACGCTTTGAATAAACAAATTCAGATAGATCATGGCCCAGATAAGGTTGATCCAAGAGATTTTGAAATTTACATTCCTCACGTTCAGAATTTGGCCCTACAATTCGAGAGATGCATGCAAGATGAGAAGCTCAAAGAAGCCAATGGATATGGCGGTTCGTTCGAGCTTGGATTATTGCTTTCGCCCACCGTGAAAGCCCTTACTAGAAAAAGGCAATTCAAGGAAGCTGAGGAACTCGCTAAGTTTGCTCTATTGAATTCAAAAATGGTATATGGTGTAGGGCATATAGCTACAGCAAAGGCAGAGAGCGATCTCTTTTATCTATTTTCAATGAAGAGGGATTTTGTTGCGGCATGTCCCCATGGAGAAGTAGCACTTGTGACTCGTAAGGTGTTTCTGAGCCACAATGACAGACGAACTCGCTCTTCTCTTCACTATCTTGCGTTTGTCTACACCCAAATTGGCAAGCTCGAAAAAGAGGTGGAAATTTACAAAGAGTTTGCTAGAGCATGCGAATACACTGCCATGGAAGCGTTGAGCTTCACCTACGATCATTTTCTATCCCATAAAGAGGTGGACAGTTGGTTGCACAGATGGAGGGGTCAACAAAAGAAAGGAATCATTTTCGAGTATGGCAGGATGGATCGAACCCCTCTACATCAAGCCATCCAAGATAATGACTTCGATATAATAAATAGCCTCACCGACTATTTTAAAGAATTTGCAAACGCACCTGATAAAGATGGTTTAACACCAATCCATTATGCATCGATTGGAGGGAAGATTGAGATAGTTAACCTTGTTTTAAAATTAGGAGGGAGCGCAGAAGCCGTTGATAAATTTATGGGGACGCCTATGCATTCAGCTGCGATGAAGGGTCATGATGAGATGGTGGAGTTCTGGGCGAGAAACAAAGCCAATGTGAATGCTAGGAACAAGGACGGATATACCCCTTTGCATTGTGCTACAAAAAGTGAACATATCCAGGATGCAAAGAAGCTAATAGAGAACAATGCCGATGTGAATGCCAAGAACGATAGTGGATGGACCCCGTTGCACTTTTCAACCGAATCTTGTTCTGAAGAGTTGATGAGGCTGTTTTTAGAGAATGGTGCAGAAGTGGATGCGAAACACTTTGAAGACAAGACGGCGCTGCACTATGCAGCGTCAAAACCAAATGCTCCAATAGTGAAGCTGTTAGTGGAGAATGGTGCTGATGTGAATATACAAGACTACAAGGGACGGACGCCGTTGCATTTTGCCACATCGAAAGGAAACAGCGAGGTGGTTCAGTTGCTCTTGGAAAATGGAGCAAATCTATATGTTGAGGATGATGTTGGATATCGACCGATAGAAATCGCTAAGGTGCGTGGAATTTACAAGATAAATCAAAAGTACGTCTATGAATCGACTGATGCCTTTCATTAAACCAAATTCTCCCGGCTACGTGGAAAACTAAGTCCTCCTACACCCTTTGTTAATAACTCAAGACCCTTTGGTAAAGTTATTTTTGGAAATGACACCTGAATGTTCACAAAAAAAACCCAATTAATTAAATGCGTTCGTAACGATTTTTACGATGTCCAATTCAGGGTAACTTTTCAATAAATACTCCAATATCCGCGATGATATTGACAAGCCAGCTAAGAACAAATTATCATCTTTATTTTATATGGGTGATATGTATAGAATATGCCGTGTCGATTTGATTAGTGTCATTCAATTTGAAATTAACTAACACTATTTGATTATAGCAAATAAATGAGCAAGCTTTTGCTCATTCTAAAGGCTGCATATGCCAAGATTGGCCGTTTTCCATCTTGATCCATGACCTAGTTGATGTCAATGCTAACCTTTAATCCATCATTTTTCATTAATAAAACAAGCAGTTGAGGGCAGGTATTCTTGGAATAGAGAGAAAGATGTTCGTGTCAAGCCACAAGGCGGGAATTGTAAATTTTTCGAATTCCGTCCATGCTTGGTAGTTTTCATATGAAAAAGATCGCCTCTAAGGTTTTCTATTTAATCTCAGAACCCGATGGTCTCCTAATAGTTTACAAGAGAGAGGTAATGTTCCGGAGCATTTGTAATCCGTAAGACGAACTTAAAATCTTGGGATTGAGAAGATCGGGAAACTATACTGCCAGTGTCATAAGCAATTCGAACAGATTCTCCGAATCATTTAAGACTGGGTGAAGCGTGGCTTCAAGTCAACTGAAGGTAATTTTACTAGATCAGCGGTCATATAGCTGCGAGGTTGTTAGGAGGACAAAACTTTATTTCCAATTCATCAACCTAGCATACTTTAGCTATTAGAAGAATCCAGCATTCTAAGGAAAGTCCCCTATTTTCATCCCTCTCTCCATACGGCAGTATAATATCTTTTACATCCTCCATCACTACCTCGGCGCGGCGATTCATTAAATCGAAAGCACGCCTTACATTTGCTATGTTCTATCCACAATGTGGTCACTTTTATATTGCTTAGTTTGCAGTATCTGAGTCGGCTTACCCACATTGGAGCAGAATGAAGCTGTAATTCAACATTATAAAGTATCAATGATTGAACAAGCTTCTTCTAGACTAAACTCTACATTTATAACCGCGTATTTAGTCTCTTCATCTCCATTCCAATATCATATTGATGACTTTTCTTTCTTTTTATAATTTTCCTTAAGCCAGAGAGACATTACACCGTTCTGGAAATATGATGAATTATAGAATTGGCTTATAATTTCTGGTATTTTGGTTCCAGCATTGAATTCTTCGTCATAGACCAGGACTAATTCATATTACGCCTGATGACTCTAAATTTATGCTTTTAGTCGGATTACTCGCACATGCCTTGTTTTTCCAACTTTCACACCACCTTCTTGCTATGTTATGCAAGATGGCTCTCCTATGGCCGTGTAGTACCTCCATTTTGTCAACTAACTTATCGTGTATATGTAGCTTACATGGTCAACTATGTAAACACTCTGTTGAACCTCCCATTTCCTTATGAACTTCAACACTTTGTCACAAATTAATATTACGAGGCATCCCATTTCTGAAAAATGTCCATACGTGGATATTGGAACTGAGCGGTATAAACTATGGAAGGATATAGTTGACTCTGTAGTACGTCCAGTAGAGCAGAATAAGAAGGTATGGTCGACCCTTTAGTTCGTAATAGGATCAAGGGTTTCCGCCTCCATATTTCATAGTAATATTTTTTTTTTCATACCTCCCTGACTCAATGCATTGCGCTTAGGATGTGGTAGCCAATGTTTTTTGCGTCGAATATATCCGACACGAATCATTAGTGGATTACCCAGAAGCCCTCAAAAAGTTGGATGAAGTCGTCTGGGTAGAAGCCAAGAAAATTAAAATCGTTGCACTGTGCGGTGAAGAAGGAGCTGGGAAATTGCAGGTGGCCCTAGAATTCTGCCACCGTGTAAAAGACGATTTTAAATATATATTTTGGATGGAAGCATCCACGGAAACGGTCTTGCTGAATAGTTTCAGAAACGCCGCAAAGTCGATTGGACTTTTGCACCCTTCCTCGGATCTCAAGACTGTAGTGCTTCGGGTGAGACTATGGATGCAGAAAAATGCAGGATGGTTGCTTATATTCAACGATACTGACGACTTTACCCTTGGTAAAAGCTCCAATACTTACCTGCAAGACAACTACTTCCCCAAAGAAGGGCAAGGAGTCATACTGTTAACCACACGACAGGGCAATCTAGGAGAGAACATCATATCCATTGGGTTAGATGATTTGGGAAATCAGATGAATGATGCTGCTGCACTAGAATTACTACTCAGGAAGAAAGTGGGCGTCTCCGACAATCCTGAAGCACTATGCCTCGTAAGAGAGCTAGAGCATCTTCCCCTGGCACTCGACATTGTCGGGGGATATATGAAGGAATATGAAATTCCTCTTGAAGAATTCCTTACACTTCGTAGGGAAGGTGTGGAAGGCCTGTGCAAATTTAACCATTTGTTCTCCAACGAGCTCCACGAGATAACCAAAACCTCATTTGGGAAATTGATCTTATTTATATGGAGGGACATGCTGAATCGCCTTCGAAACGAATGTAGCTTCAGCAGTCTGATTACAGTGAAAACCATTCAATTTATCGCATTACTCTATCCGGAAAGAATACTATTGAGCTTATTCAAAAGCCAGGCCAGAACTCTTTTTGGAGAAGCTTGTAAACAATACTCAAGGATAGACAAATTTACAATTGATAGTTACTTAGAAGTTGCTATCGACAAACTCCAAAGACTCTCCTTTATTCGACCATTAATATTGGATTATATCCCGGAATTTTATTCGGGAAGAGCACTATGCATTCAACGACTAGTTCAAAAAGCGGTTCTTTTTAGTATGAGCTTAGAGGAGAAACTTCAACGATGTGAAAAGCTAGTCACTGCTTTGAAAGAAGAAGCTCGTATATGTGCTGATTCAGCTGAGGGAAATAATCGCGAGCTTATTGAATTGTATATTCCACATATTCAGCATTTGGCACAGCAATTCGATAAATGTATGCAAGTAGAGAAGCACAGAGAAGGCAAGAGACAAAGCTGCTCGGTCGAGATATCTTCATTGCTTTCGCCCGCAGTGATCTCCCTTTCGAGAAGAAGACAATTCGAGGAAGCTGAGGAACTCGCTAAACTTGCTCTATTGAGTTCAAGCATCGCCAACGGTGCTGAGCATCGGGTTACGGCGAAGGCTGAGAACGATCTCTTATTGATGTTTTCAATGAAAAGGGATTTCGATACTGCAAGATCCCATGGAGAAGAAGCATTTAAGATTCGTAAATCACTTCTTGGCCTTAATGACAAACAAACTCTTTTTTCCATTCACTATCTGGCACTAATTTACACCCAGCTTGGCGAGATCAATGAAGCAGCGAGAATTTACAGGGAGGCTGCTAAAGCACTCGATTTCACAGCTATAGAAGCGCTGGGTTTTACTTTCGATCATCTTCTATCTCATAAAGAGGTGGACGGTTGGTTGCAACGATGGCGGAGAGAAAAGTCGAAAAACGGGGCTAAGATCAAATATGACAAGTTGAACCTATCACCTCTTCACCAAGCCATTCAGGATAACGACTTCCATATTATAAAGAGTTTCGCAGACTATTTTAAACCCTTCGCAAATGCATGCGATAATGATGGCCTTACGCCAATTCATTACGCATCAATTGCGGGGCAGGTTAGGATTGCTAGATTCATTATAGATTTAGGTGGGAATGCAGAAGTATTTGACAAATTTATGGGGACACCTCTGCATTTGGCAGCGATGCAAGGCCATGATGAGATTGTGGAGTTTTGGGTGAGGAACAAAGCCGATGTGAATGCTAGGAACAAGGACGGATATACTCCATTGCATTGCGCTGCAAAATGTGGCCATATCCAGGCTGCAAAGAGGCTGGTGGGGAATAATGCAGATGTGAATGCAAGAAATGATGGTGGATGGACCCCGTAACACTTTGCTGCAACGTCTGAGTCTGATGAATTGGTGAAATTACTTGTAGAAAATGGTGCAGAAGTGGATGCAAAGCACTTTGAAGACAAAACACCGCTACACTATGCAGCGTCATTAAAAAATATTCAATCGGCGAAAGTGTTAGTGGAAAATGGTGCTGATATAAATACGCAAGACGAAAGCGGATGGACGCCATTGCATTATGCTGCAGCGAATGGAATTGCCGAAATGGTTTATCTGCTTTTGAGGAAAGGAGCAAATTTGAATATTGAGGATGATGTAGGGTATAGGCCGCAGGAAATCGCGGAGACGCGAGGAAAATGGATGGTAGGAATAATGTGCAAATATTACTTAAACTATGGTGAACTCGTTGAACCACCTTACCCCAGCAGCTGAGAAGATTAAGCTGTCCTACTTACCTCTTTTATAATCGAGCGCCCTTTACAAAATTTTTCCGGAATGAAAACGAGATATTCGCATGTGTCCAAGTAATGTAAAACGTTCGAAACGATTTTTACGATTTCTAATTCATAGTAGCTTTTCTACAAGTACTATTAAATGCGCGATGTTATCGACGAGCCATCTAAAAACAATAGTAAACCTTACTTTCTGTGTAGGAATATATATAGAAATTGCCTTATTGATTCGATGGCGATATAATATTATTTGAAATTCACTACAATTTTTCAAGGCAAATACATGGTCTAGATTTTGTTCACCTCAAAGGTTGCATTTACCTAGAGTAGCATTCCGACGTGTTTTTCCATGAACGATTTGATGTCAATACTAGCATCATCATAAAATCCACCTAATTATATTTAATATAGTAATATAAACTAATATATATTTTTATTTTTCTTGGAATAGAATGAAATATGTTTGTGTCAAGGCAGTAATTGTAAATCTTTTGAATTCCATTTAGGCTTGGCTATTTTTTTATGAAAGAGATCTTGCTCTAAGGTTTCTTATTTAATCTCGGAACTCGATGGTCTCTTGAGAGTTTACAAGAGGAAGCCATTCATTTGGAGCATTTTTAATATGAAAGAACTTAAAATCTCGGCATCGGAATGACCGGAAACAATACTACCAGTGTTATAAGCAATTTGGAAATGGGTTCTCCAAGCCAACTGAATTTGGTTGCAAATGCTGTTTGTGACGTCATTCTCAAGCAATTTTCATTTTCACCTACATCACGAAATTCTCTACTACATCAATACTGTACGGGGGATCAGAGGGCTTCTCGACTGGATTATTTTGATAATTTTTCGCTATAACCACTATAATCCTAATAAAGCCAGATCTCATTCTGATAAAAATAATTCACTCAATTTCGACACGCAATAAAGCTATACTGTCAGCTTAGATATATGTACTTGCGCCTTATCTGCTCTAAATCAATACATTTCAATGAAAAAGGACAAGGAAGCGATATTGCATAATACGTAGTAGGATATAGCAGGAGGTCGCAAATAGACGCCAGCTGCAAACGGAAATTGACTTCATATCCATATTTGGCATCCCAAAGAATTTGCCGTAGAAATCACAGATTCAAAGTAACGCTAAATTATTTTCTGGAGTTT
Source organism: Calcarisporiella thermophila (assembly GCF_041956535.1). Classification (NCBI taxonomy): domain Eukaryota; kingdom Fungi; phylum Calcarisporiellomycota; class Calcarisporiellomycetes; order Calcarisporiellales; family Calcarisporiellaceae; genus Calcarisporiella; species Calcarisporiella thermophila. The sequence goes on from NW_027192222.1 coordinate 120,088, forward strand.
GCCCAGGTCTCAAAAAAATTATTCAGGTGATTTTTGATCGGTAGGTTTCGACAGCCAACACCACGAAGATCCGTTCGGGAAATATCCGATTAGAGCAGAGCGCTATACGCCTTGTAAACCTCAGAGGCGATGATGGTAAAGCATCGTATTTTGAAGCCTGACAAAGATATTGGTATGGAATTCAAAGCACTAGGCCAAAGAGACTTAGCAGCAATATGGTTCTTGTGGTTTTCTTTCTTCCTCAGAAGCCAAGTTACCCGTCAACTTGAAAAAGGATATCGAAACGAACAGGGGTGAATAAAATTGGAAAGGGAAAAATTCGATTCACGGGAAAAAAAATGTACATACAAATTAGGCCTATAAGACTGCTCGTTCTAGCGCCAGTTTCTATACTGGCGTCGGGCGAGGCTACGGAATAAGTCGCCTGGATAACTTGCAATGCTGTGCCAAGTCTATACCCTGACAGTATATAAACAGTGAAACCACTTTTTCGGGCAAAGGAGCAACACTTGAAATTTGGCTCGAAAAGGTTCTTTCATCCGGTGAATCCAGGTCTGAGCTTGGCCTATTTTTTGTGCGACGCGAAAATGACGCGTAAGCAACTAAACATAAGTGAGCAGTTATCTAAATGCAGTGCATCATCGCGGAAAAAAACTAGTGAGGACGTGAGGAGGAAGGATTGTATAGAGGTCGGGTTTTCGCTTAAAGGACGAGTTCGTCCTCTTCATTGTGGTTGAGAGTTGTGCTATCAACTTAATTGCCTTATTTTTCATATCGAACCCTCCTGTGAAGGCACACCTTCAGCGAAATCAGATTACCGATCCACTTCCGACAGAGAAAAATGCGCCGTCTTTTTAAAGTCCCCTGGTAGAATATTTACACTCGAGCTGAATCTCGGATCTGCTCGCACAGATTCTCTTGCGCCCTGCTCAGACACGGTCCGATAACCTATCCTATGTCTCTACTCTACATGTCTAGTCGATGAATACGCAGTTTGTTAGATAAACTTATCAATATTTAAATGAGCTCGTCCCGTATTTTTTTCTTTAGAAATTACAATCTTTTTGCCAATATCGCAATTTTTGTGTCGGAACTCTCCATCACACTAAGGTAAAGAGTGTTAAGATAATTTCTGGATAGAGCTACTGAGTGCCCTAACCTACATATCCGCACACATGCGCTGTATCTAGTCCAGAATTTAATTGCAGTCAGCTTTTCGATTTACACCGGTGATCATGAAAATTTCACGCTATATTTTGGCTCTGGGATGTACTCTATCCCTTGCTAGTGGTATCATGGCACAGTGGACCTCTACCTGCAGAACAATCACAACCAACACATATATTAGTACCTGCCCTACTCCATCCACTCTAATTGCGACCATTTGCACGCGCACGTCCACCATTATACAAACCTGGACAAATGGTGCACAAGTGATCTACACTCCGGGAGGATGCACGCCAACCCTTAAGTGATATATTTAGACATGTCTGTATTGCTTGCGATGTACTGTATCCCTTGAAATAATGGGAAGCTTTAGCCCCTCTGCTTTTATAAAGTCCAGTTTTTTTATTTCTGTGTAAACAATTAATATCGAGGTTTGATCCTCTCTCGATATAGCCATCATCTGCTATGACTATTCTTTCCAAACCTTGGGTTATCTACAAAAGCTTCTCCGTGGACTAATGTTTAAATGCACTTAAAAATCAAAATTGAACACTACGGCAGTTAATGTAGTTTTTGAAACTTTACTATGTACCTCAAAACGAACGAATGGTAGATGTTAAGGGTATTTTCTAGCTTGCAATTAACTTCGGCTTATATTGCCCCTTGGAAATTGGCTTACTTTTTAGCAAACTTACATTGTTAAAATTCCCATGCTGTCCATTGAGGGTCATCGAAATTTGGTTGTTCAGTTGTTGCTAGACTCCAAGTATACAGCGAAATCAAAAGGGAGTGAATAACGGGGGACGGAGGGTCGCTTGTTCCAGGAGCTTGGCTATCTAGTCACGCGACCACTGGTGCGGTTACTTCGCTGAATCTTATAATGAGATTTATATCGAACCTCTATGTCCGCATTCAATTCCGTCTTATTAACGAATATGGTCGTTTTCCCCAGTTGAACTTGTGATTCGTAACTTTTAATTGAAGCCTATGTGACTGTGAATCGCTTCCACTTAGGCATGAATGGGAATTAAATTGCCAAGACTCCTATTTTGCGTTTCTTTTTCTTATATCCCTTCAACCACTGGTGAGTCTACATTTTGGATATTCGTCATGATTGAGGAACGCGCAAACAAAAGGCACAGGACTCAATCCGGCCAGAATGTATCGGAGGTAGGTTCAGAAATAACCACATTGAAGGATGGGAGGGGAAAGCCTCATCTCCCGAATTTAGAAAATTCTTGCAGCATGCAAGAAGATCTTCTAGCTACCCTTACTTCAGGCAAAACAACTGCCGAGCAGGCCGAGGTTATCGAAGATGGTGGGGTGAATCCTTTCAACGGTCGTGCTTTCTCATGTTCTTATCGCCAATTCCTGGAGGAACGGCGAAGACTGCCTGTCCACTTGCTACGCAACCAATTCTTAGCTTTGGTGCATGCTAGTCCATTTGTTGTCTTGGTAGGAGAAACTGGGAGCGGAAAAACGACTCAGATTCCCCAATTTTTGCTCTGGGATCAACTTCCGCACTTCAAGGGCAAAATGATAGCCTGTACACAACCGCGACGAATGGCAGCAATGTCAGTCGCACAACGCGTCGCCGATGAGTTGGATTTAGAGCTGGGACAAGAGGTTGGATATACCATTCGTTTTGAAGATTGCACAAGTCATAAGACCATGTTGAAGTAAGCTATCCTGCTTTGGCGATCTCATTTTATTCCAAATAACTAATGGATATACTATTTTTGTTCTCCAGATACATGACTGACGGCATGTTATTGCGTGAGGCCATGTTGGATCCGCTATTGCAGCGATATTCCGCCATCATTATCGATGAAGCCCATGAGAGAACGTTGAATACGGATTTTCTCATGGGGTTTTTGAAGGAGGTATGTACAGCGTCTATTTCCTATGTAGGCGATACTGAGATGGCTCTAATGCTTCCTATGCTTCACAGGTTGCAGCAAGGCGCCCCGACCTTAGGATTGTCATCATGTCTGCCACTCTAGACGCCAAGAAGTTCCAAAACTACTTTAATGATGCACCCCTATTAGTAAGTGTATATTCACTTCACGCTAAGTTGTTAATCAAGACTAAAGCGATTAATTGTGAATTTATATGCATATAGTCCATTCCTGGGCGCGCTTATCCTGTTGAAATTTTCTACACCACTCGGCCCGAAAGCGACTATTGTGAGGCTGCAATCCGCACTGTGATCGGGATTCATCTCCACGAGCCACCTGGTGATGTTCTTGTGTTTTTGACCGGTGAAGAAGAAATTGAAAATGCTTGCCGCCAAATTCGCTTCCAGGCTGAAAAATTGATTCGGCAAGCTGGCTGTGGACCACTGAAGGTCGTTCCTTGCTATTCCACGCTTTCTCCCGCTGCTCAGAGGCGCATTTTCGAGGAGGCACCTGGGCCAAGGGTTCCGAATGGACCACCCGGTCGGAAGGTGGTTGTGTCGACAAACATTGCCGAGACGTCCCTCACGATCGATGGAATTGTCTATGTTGTGGATCCAGGGGTTTCCAAGCAAAAGTTGTATTGTCCGCGCACTCGTGTGGAATCACTCCTCGTCTCACCCATTAGCCAGGCGTCAGCGCAGCAGCGAGCTGGTCGTGCGGGACGCACAGGCCCAGGAAGGTGCTTCCGGCTGTATACTGAGAGGGCATTTCACGAGGAATTACAATCACAGACCATTCCCGAGATTATGCGAAGCGAACTGAGTAGTATGGTGCTAATATTAAAGAAATTAAACATCGACAATATAGCACGATTCGATTTTGTGGATCCTCCAGGTAAATATCCTATATTTTCTTGGTGGTTGCTTGGAGATTAGGCTTTAACCTCTGTTTATTTTAAACCTTACAGCTCCCGAAACTTTGATACGTGCTCTGGACCTCCTCAACTACCTTGAGGCTCTCGATGACGACGAAAAATTAACGCCCGAGGGGTCGATCATGTCGGAGTTTCCGCTTGACCCTCAGCTGGCCAAAGTGCTCATGGTAAGTCCGCGTTACAAATGCTCCAGCGAGATTCTTTCTATAGCTTCGCTTCTTAGTGTGCCGCCAATATGGCTGCTGCCGAAGGATGCGCGCAAGCAAGCGGAGGAGGCACACGCGCGCTTTGCACATCCCGACGGTGATCATCTCACGCTCCTAAACGCATTCCACGCTTTCAAGGCAGCTGGTGAAGACCCAAAATGGTGCAATGAAAATTTTTTGAGCCACCGCTCCCTCAAGACAGCCGATAACGTGCGACAACAGCTGAAACGCATTATGGAGCGATTCGGGCTGGGCATTGTGTCAATTTCCCCCGAAGACAGAAGCTATTCTGTCAACATCCGTAAGGCGCTGGTCGCTGGCTACTTTATGCATGTTGCGCACGTCGACCGGAATGGCCGCTACTTGACGATAAAGGACAACCAGCGCGTGGAGCTACACCCAAGCTGCCGGCTCGAGCACACGCCCGAATGGGTCATGTACCATGAATATGTCTTGACGAAGGCGCACTTCATCCGCACGGTGTCGCCCATCAGCGGAGAATGGCTGCTAGAGGTTGCGCCCTCCTTCTACGATCTGCGGAATTTCCCAAATTGTGCAGCGAAGCAGGCCCTTGAGCGCCTGCAGAGGAGAGAGCAGGAGCGCACAAGAGTTTAACGGTTGTTGAACATGGAGTGGCCTAATTGAGTAGCTTCTTTGCTGTGTTGTTTACACAGGTCTATTTCATTTGGTCGGGGATCCTAGCACACAATTTGTTTTTATTGTTCGATTGAATACCGGCGCACATAGGAATTACAGGCATGCAGCCCACGAACCGCGAAAGCCATGCACGTGTGCACTGGTGTCTAGCGTGTTTTTGGTCGGTTTTGGGCCGCCGTGGGTGGATGCATCTTTATTTTTCGTGGCACCCGTTGATTTCAGGATTATTTAGGAAAACCTTGTTACTGTAAATTACAAGACCCGAAAACTAGGGGAAACAACAAAATAACCCATTTCAAGCCACAAAAGTTAATATCGGACCGTATTCTTTGGTATTAAAATATTGAGTTTATTCGTTGGGAAGTCGATAAGAACACAATGGATGATGCATTATTGGCCAAACTCAATAATGCCCATTTGGACGACAATGACGATATCCGCGACGAATCAGGTTCCGATGTCTCGGATAATGAGCTAGATGAGGACTCGACCCAGCCCGTGGGCAGTGTCGATGAAGTTAGTTGAATATCCCATATCTCCATTTGTTGCGATGACTGATTGATTATTCTCGCTCGGTTAATCCAGCCGTTCCCCTTAGACTCTGGGCGCCACAACACCGGCCCGAAAGGCGTGCTTGCCGATCATGCCCAGCATCAGCGCCAGGCTCGGGCCGCCCGGAAGCAGGCCCTCAACGAGCACAATGCTCGAGCTCTAACTCATGCCCTCACCACCACCACTTACCTCGAGGACGAGGCAGCCGCCAGGCAGGAAAATGGGGATGACCGAGAGCTTATTATCGAAGGGCTGGATGAGGAGCAGGCAGCCCTCGAGCGGTATCGCAGGAGCCGAATGGAGGAGATGCGAAAGAAGGTGCGGCGATTTGGAAGTTTGCGCCAAATCCGATCGGATCAGTATGTGGAGTCTGTGGATGCAGAGGATGCCGAGGTCTCGGTGGTGGTGCATATATTCGATAATGTGGGTACTTCATGACGGTGGATGAAGTCTTGATTATTAACCGCTTCTTGTTTCTCTCGAAACTACAGATGATACCCTCGTGTCGCCTTCTGAATACCTGTCTGGCCCATCTGGCCCGACGATACTCCGCCGCTAAGTTCCTCTCGATTCTTGCCGACGAAGTTGACTTTGACCCTGTGGGGTTGCCCGCCGTGCTCGGGTATCGCGCAGGGAAGTTGGAAGTGAATTTGACCCCGATCACGGACGAGATCGGCGAGGATGGTTTCGATTTGGAGCAAGTGGAAGATGTTCTCCTGAGATTTGGGGCCATCCGAGAGAGCGATATTGGGGAGCAGAGCCTATACTCTATGCCAAGCACAGGGTCGGGCAGCTATGGCCGAGGTGGTGGGGACATTGACAAGGAGGAGGACGATGATGATGACGATGTGTAATTGTACTATCCCTAGCGGTGTTTAATTTTAATAGTAATCCACACTTGCATTTTATTTTTAATCATACAACCAAATAATTTGACCACCTATTCAAGATGTTGAGGGATTCAGCCCAGGTGAAATAGTGTGACGAGTATAGAAAAGAGTAAAAGGGAAGAGAGCTGTTTTGAAAAGGAAAAATCATCGGAATTGAAATACAAATAAAAAGAAAAAAGGGTGTGAGAAAAGAAAAAGGGTCCAGACGGGGGAAGTGTGGCCGTACGACTCTATCATCGATGGATGCTCTTTCCTTTGATGACCGCAATGATTTCTTCCTGGCTCAGCGTCTCAAACTCGATCAGGGCCTTGGCAAGCCGGTGCAGCTCATCCTTATGCGACTTGAGGATATTCAGCGCACGCCCCTCCGCATTCTCCACCAGGGCGCGGATCTCGCTCTCGATCACCTCCTTGGTATGGGCACTCAGCTGCCCCATCTCCTCCTCCGGATAATTCACGGGACCGACCCGATCGCTCATCCCGAACTGCGTCACCATCCGCTTGGCCACCTCAGTCGCCTTCATAATGTCGTTATGCGCCCCACTGGTGACCGCGTCCTTTCCAAAGATGAGCTCCTCCGCCACACGGCCGCCCATGCACACGTCGATCATCGCAATGTATTCACGGCGTGTGTACGAGTCCTTGTCCATCTCGGGCAGCTGCACCGTCATACCCAGGCTAGACCCGCGGGGCATAATAGTGGCCTTGTGAAGGGGCATCGCCCCGGGCGTGTAGTAGGCAAGCAGCGCGTGTCCACTCTCGTGGTATGCCGTCAGCCGCTTGCTCTCTTCCGTGATCACGGCGCTCCGCCTTTCCGCTCCCATCAAGATCTTGTCTTTTGCGTACTCGAGATGGCGCATGCTGACATCGCGCGAGGCCTCGCGTGACGCCTGAATCGCAGCCTGGTTGACCAGATTGGCCAGGTCGGCGCCGGAAAATCCAGGCGTCCCCCGGGCAATCACGGACACGTCCACATCCCGTGCAAGCTGGACCCCACGCATGTGGTGCTCCAGAATCTGCATGCGGCCCCGCACATCGGGTAGCGGCACGGCAACGTGGCGATCAAAACGACCGGGACGTACGAGCGCCTTGTCCAATAGCTCCGGGAAGTTGGTTGCGGCGATGAAAACTACGCCTTCGGTTTGGGAGAAGCCGTCAAGATCCACAAGAAGCTGGTTGAGGGTCTGCTTCATATAGCTCTGGTCCTTGGGGTTGCGCTTGGATCCGATGGCGTCCAACTCGTCGATAAACACGATGCTAGGCGCTTTGCGCCGCGCGGCCGCAAAGAGCTCGCGCACTCGACGCGCCCCGACACCCACGTACATCTCATCGAATTCAGACCCTGACATGAAAAAGAAGGGTACGCCAGCCTCGCCTGCAACCGCTCTCGCCAAGAGGGTCTTCCCGGTACCCGGCGGCCCCGTCAGAAGCACCCCCTTTGGCAGCTTGCCACCTAATTCCGTGAACTTGCTTGGGTCCTTCAGAAACTCGACCAGCTCCTCCAGTTCTTGTTTCGCCTCATCCACCCCGTGCACGTCAGAAAACTTCACGGCCTGTTGCGATGAGGGCTCGTATTCTGTCTGCGTCCCGCTGGCCTTCAACAAACCCGAGTTCTCGAGCGCAATCGAAAGGAAGGTAAGGATACAGAAGGCATATGTAAAGGTGATGCCTATCCATCGGAGAGCCCGCCAGAACATATATCCTTTTGCTTCAGCGACCACAACGTAGATAGGGTTCTCTTTGCCTCCCGTGCCGGTGCGAGCGCTCTCTGCTACTAGGCGGCCGATTCCATTGGCAACCGAGTCAACCGAGGCGGCATTCTGCATATTCTGTAGTCGTAAACTGCCCATAACCTTATCATAGATTTTGTTTGTCTGGTTTGTCTGAGCGAGGGCAGAGATATAGCATTTTAGGCATTCCTCATCCTGAGCATAGACGCCCTTTTCAATGCGGTGGATCACGGCTGAGGGGTTGTTGGATTTTAAGAGTTCCTGCCAAAGTGAAGGACAGGTGCATTAGCTCTACCGGTCCGAATAGGTAGTATCATTATTTCGAAGGTTTACCCTGTAGAACTCGGCCTGTTTTCGTGCATCTTTCGGGCTAGCATTAGCCTCTACCTCAAGCTTACTCAATCTCCGAACGTCAACGAAACGAAATGGATTATTGTAGGAGACAAAGCGTTTCGAATCGGGACGGAGAGGAAATACTAAAATCAAGGGAAATAAAAAACTAAGTAATTGCGAACGGGAATTATTAGCTTGAATACACGTTATTACCTTTGCGGCAAAATTTTCTTAGTGGAGTTATGGATGTTCTAGTAAATGGGTATGTTGTGGTTATTCCCCGTAAAGATCCTAGGTCAAAGCGAAACACGTAAGTGGGACAGAAAGCTTCTAAACTCAAAAGAGTCGTACCATCTAGCAACAATTCTCGCGAGCTAAATGCTACGTGTGGTTCCTGCCTTAGGATCTTGGTGGCATCGCAAAGGGCCATTTTAGCAATGGACCGGATCTCGTGCTTTCGGAGGCAGCTTGGGATATCCATGGACTAGGTGAGGCAGAGTTAGAAATCCATGATCTCTCCCAGAGAGCAGAAAGACAAGCATCTTACTGATAATGTTTTCCTCACTACGCCCGCAGCCTTGGGTGGAGGTCTTGCAAACGAGTGCAAGAATTGGGCAGTGTCTGCTACCACTGATTGCAGCTAGAAATGGGGAATGGGTTAATGATAGGCGTAGGGAGAGATGGCCAAAAAACCAGTTGATCAGCTAAAATACCTGTTGAGGAAGCTGGGCGAACATGATCTTAAGTTATTAAGGGGCCAAGGCAGAGTAGGACTTGGAGGGGAGAGAGGACTTGGAATATTGGTGAGGTTGAAAACACTGATAACACGTGATCTATAACCTAACCTAACTTTAAATGAAAGCAAGAAAATAATTTGGTGGAAGCGAGATCGTTATACGTTAAAATGTCAGACGAAGATCCCTACTACTGTCTCAAGTTCCCACAGGAGATATCGCAATCGCCAGACACCACCAACGTCATACATTACACTTCAACCTATCCGTTTGCATTACCAACAGGCAATCTTTCAATTTTCTAGTCGAATTTTGCTCGATCTAATAATTGCCGTTTTATTGAACAGGAACCGAGATCGCGATTCAGAATGGACCCAATCTCGGCAAATACACATTACGAAGGGTAGCCGTAGTTGATCAGGTGATAGCTCCTTCAGTCTTGGTTGCAGTATTCTAAGTTAAAACCTATTTTTTCATAACATTGCATAACAGGCTCAACCCCTTTCTTCCTCAACCTCAACTACCACCTCTTCAAGCTATGACCCCCTCGTGTCCTCGCCTTCTTTCCGCAGTTCCTCGCACTTTTTCTCTACCCATGGTGGATCTTTCATCAATCCCCAAGCTTTGAAGCCGCCGTCACGATCCCCTGCCTCGAGGTATGATAAGCCAGTGACAATACGGTGAGTCTATATTTTTGTATTGAAGGAGAAAGAGTACTATAATCATGGGTGTATTTACGCGTGTTGTATTAAGGGAGGATCCTTCGCTTATTTCCATGTTTGATCGAGAAAAGCGTAGTGTATTCTGAGCTCGAGGATGGTTTTGGAGCATATTACTTGGTAATAATAAAATCAGTAATTTAAGTTGAAAAGTTTTGCGCGCAAAGTCTCATAGGTTGGCGTGTATGGAGACCCACTATCTATGCACATCAGTATTATTGAAGAGGCACATGAATAGGTCATATTTTAGCAAAGCCCTCGATTTTATTTTGTGAATTCAAAAATATCAATGCCATTTTATCTCTGATGTCTGATAAAATTAAACGGAAGTTTAATGATACTACAACGGTTTGTCACTAAGCATGGAGAAGCTTGGTGCGAGGCTAAATGGTTGATTGAGTCAATATTGTGAGCTTGCTTTGGGTACCTGTCAATTTTATTCCTGACCAAACTTCGCCCTCTTTGACCTCGAGTCCCATCCACAATATGGCTTAGCCTCTATGTCATATGGCACTCGGAATGCGGTGCAGCAGAGTTAACCCAACAATTTTAGTGTATTATAGAACCTAGGAAAAACTATATATACTAGGCCTGCCGAAACAAGAATAACCCACTTTTTCTTTCGCTCCTAGAGGGATTTTTATTTGTAGAGCGGACTATCTACCCCCAGAATGCTTCTATCCGTGTTTCAGAATTCATCGATATTTGTTAGGAACCTTGCATCATAGCCTATTTGAAGTGGAACCAGTGGCAACTTGCTTTAATTGCCAGTCACAGTATAATAAAAATTTTAAGAGTGGGGTAGAATAGACCCATTCTCGTCGACATCTTGAGCACCATGCAAAAACGACATGTAGTCACCGTGTTCCTCATTCGTGACGAAGAAGATTCCACCCCATCTCCTGAATTTTCCCCTCTTCGTCGTCACTCGAGTTTTAGTATCCACGGGCGCCGATCGAGCCTTCCCGCAAAGCAAGGTTCGCGTGTTTTACTCATTAAACGTGGTGAGCAGGCGCGAACATATCGGTAAGCAGCTTGTATCTGTTTTGTTTTATTTTTAAGCCCTGCTCTGTTCCATAAATAATTCGTAAACCGACAAAATACGACACGGACTCTCATTTTATTTCTTTCTTTGTTGAATCTTATGTAATTATGTAGAGATCATTGGGCCGGCATTTCAGGATTACTTGATCCAGCCGATCCCACTCCTCTTCACCGAGCATATGCCGAACTACAGAAAGCAACCTCTCTAGCATCAAGGGAGGTGGCCCTAATTCGTACCGCGCTCCCACTCATCTATTCCGCTCCTTCACTCCAGACTGAATGGCATGTACATCCTTTTTTATTTAAACTTCACGTAAGGAGCGAGCATGTAAAGATTGAATTGGAGAATGAGGGAGTTAAATGGGTGAGAGTGGATGAGGTGAATGAGATTGCTGGAGGAAAAGAGACTGAAGGGATGCAAATGGTGCCATACTTAAGAGAGGCATTTCATAGGGTAATCATTACTCGTTTTCGAAGCCATTTCACTTTTATAAGAATACGGCTCAACCCTTGACCGTATAAATATTCTTAGGTCTACTTACCGGAACCAGTGCACCAAGCTCTCCTCGAAATGCACCTCGATCGCTCCTCAGGGGCTCAACAGCTTGCTCATCAAGCGATCTGCGTCCTCCGAGAGTTGGCCAGATCACACCGCCTCCAGAAATGCGTTGCCGATACGAGGGAATTATGGCTAGCCTATGTGAATATAGGGTGGCATCTCTCTCAGATCCGTCCAACGATGCGAGCTGGAATCGTGAACGAAGTGGCCCGAGTTTTACTGAGTTGCAAGCCAGCGGAAGGATGGACGCTTGAAAAGGTTGAAAATCAAGTAGAACAAGCAGTAACTGAAATAGAGAATGAGCGACCCCTCTTAGAAGAACGCATCCGGCTTGGGGTGGTCGAGGCGCTGGGCATTGGCGCGGGAGAGCGGGAGAGTGTCACTCCCGAAGATGAAAATGAGCCTGATTCGGATGAAGAGAGTGAGGAGGATGGTCGGCCCTCGCGGGAAAATCAAAGTCGTATCCACGTTCTCACCATGTCATATAGCTCCTCCATCGCCTTGGCTCTAGAACACGTGATAGACATTTTGCCGCCCAACCTGCAGCTTATGATCAGTGTTGCGGAGGCACGCCCATTGTGCGAGGGAGGCGCACTTGTGAAGCGGCTGGCAGCCCGTATTAGGGGAAAGAGAAATGTGAAGATTGCCCTGATCACCGATGCGGCGGTGGGTTATTTTATGCAAGGCGTAACCCATATTTTATGTAAGTGAGTTTTTTCGGGATTACCGAAGGCATGGGTGAGTCTAATCCTCATCTCCTACTTCCCCTACGCGGATATACTAGTCGGGGCAGACCGAATATTTCCCGACGGCTCTGTCCGGAACAAGATCGGATCTTTTATGCTCGCCCTTTTCGCACGGTACTTCCACCGCAAGATTTTTTGCATCTCTACCTCCGATAAGATTGGCGAAGACGATGAGGCTGAGGAGGAGAATGATGTCGAGGAGGTGACCAAAGTGTTTGGCCAGGACCCATTCTGGCAACAAAGGGACGGCGGCCTGGACGGAGAGCAGGTGAGGGTGCGCAACGTGTACTTTGAGAAGGTTCCGGCCGAGCTTGTGAGCGGGTATGTGATGGACTGCTCTGAGAAACCTGGGGTGGTTGGGCGCGACGAGGTAGAAAAGGCATGGCAAGAGAAGAGACATGCAGGGCGAGTCTTCGAAGAGTTGTGAGGGTGGGAGTTCGGTGCAAATAAGAAGCAGTTTATTGGTACAGAATAAAAACAGCTAGATTCCACAAAGTTTAAATACTATAAAGTGATATATAGAATGTGTCTCGGGCAGAAGATAACAAAACACAGATATATGAACAACGATTGATGGATATATTATTAGAAAACCAACCGTGGGGGTGGGGTCCTTCACCGGGAAAATAAGAGGAGGTGAAGCTGAATATGGATAAGCGGGCTGCATTGAAGCGGAGGGCAGCCGGTATGACTAGTACAATAAATAATTACAATCGGGTGCAATGTGTATGGCGATGATAAGGGTGGAGGGGGTATAGCTTCCTATATAAATCAAAACAAGAAAGGCCACGCGTCAAGGAGGTTGGCTCGGGAATGACAGGGTGGAGAGCGAGGAAGAAGGCTGCATCATCGAGAATAGGCATTAGCATGCTTCTCCTTCTTCTTTGATTAGGATTTGGCTATAGACCAATTCGTTTTCCTCATAGAAACGGTGAACCCCTTCCTCTTCCTCTTCCTCTTCCTCTCCCTCTTCCGCTTCTTCTTCCTCGAAGACGGACCCCAGTCCGGGCGTCATCTTCCAAAGTTGAAGCAGATCGTGGAGACGGAGGGTGGACTGCTCATCCTCTTCCTCCTCCTCTGCAACCTCTACTCCCGCCGGAACTTGCTCTTCCGCCTCCCTTATTTCCTGGCTGCTCGCCAATGCTTGGGTTTCCGGGCTGTTTTCATCAAGAGCCATGGCGCTGTCTCTATTAATCAATTTGCGAATCGGGTCGAGGCTCAGCTGCGAGCCCACTGCAAAATCCCACAACTGAGATGGACATTTGATGAAAAATGCGGGGGGCGGCGTTGATGCTGGTTGATGCATTGGAAATCTATGGTTCAACGGAGATTGGATGTGGTGGAGCCCAAGCTGCTTGACTAGACGGCTGGGGGCATTCGCTTTGCGGAGGAAAGGGTGGAGGAGGAGTCTGGACGCCGTGGAGCCTATCCAAAGACCATCCACAATGTAGTGAGTCGGTAGCGATGCGTCTATGACAGTTGTACTTACGTCGCCTTGGGTCCGTCCGCAAGCAGAGGGAGGTAAAGGCTTCAAACTCGGAAGAGTAATACCACGTGCACCTGGACATGTCAAGGCGCGGAGGGTCTTTTGTTGTTATTTGTCGAATCAATTGTCGGTCATTCAGCCTTCTGGAGTAGACTTTATCCCCGTAGGCAAACTCCAGGGCCACCATTCCTAGGCTCCAAATATCCGCGCGACCATCGAACGGCTTCCCTTGCAGTAACTCCGGGCTCGAATAGCGGATGGTTCCAGCATATCTTTGCGGCTGCGCGGCCTCTTCCAGCGTGCAGCTCAACCCGAAATCTCCTAGTTTCAAGCATCCGTTCTCGTCGAGAAGCATGTTGCCTGGTTTGATATCGCGGTGCACCATTCCTTGAGCATGCAGATAAGCAAGGCCTTCAAGCGCCTGTTTCATCAATGTCGCCAGCGGTGCCTCGGTCAATCCCCAGTAAAACATGGGAAGGAGACGGAGATTGCTGCAGGAACCGTATTTCATATACGGGGTGACGATATACAGATAGTCGGTGTTGACAAACGAGGTAAGCAAGGGTAGGAGATTGGGGTGGGAGCATGACCGCATTATCTTGACTTCTTTCTGAAAGAGCAACGCGAAATTGCACCGGGGTGAGTACTTTCAGATCCACGGTGCAGGAGGAAGCTTATTTACTTACGCTGACGGCATCCAACCAGTGGATCTTGTCATGGCAGTTCTCTAAATTGATGCGCTTAATGGCAACGGGCTCCCCACGATAGAGCGCCAAGTACACCTTGGACGACGCTCCCTGGCCTATTGTGACCACATATTTAGCGCGATGCTCCCATATATGACTGAACGAAATAAGGGCCCTTACCGAGACCTTGAATTATCTTGTAATCGGCCTTATCGGTCGAGTATTCCTCCGCCACTTCCTTGTCCTTTTTCTTCCTTTTGCGCGCTAAATTGGTCAAAAGGGCGATGAATTTCCGTTGGCGGAGGAGGGAGGAGGCAGAGGAGGAGGAGGAGGAGGAATTAGACGAGGAGGTGGAGGAAGAGATGGTGCGATGCTTTGCAAGAGAGGATGGCTGGAATTGGCGTTGGAGAAAGCCGATCGGGTTGGTGGCCTGAGGTGGAAGACTACTGTCGGAGGAGAGGAAATGCGGGCCAAGTTCCGGAATCATTGCGGAGGTCTCGCTGGAGAAAGGAAATTGAAGCGTGGAGGCGGCAGAATCACAAGGATAAATACCAGTTGATAATTGTTAAGTTAGAATGCTGGGTTTCCAGCGGGAGATAAGTTACGAATAAATAGAGGGTGGAGCGGAACAGAGGGGGGCAGTGTAGGGCGCCAAAGAGGAGGCGAATGCGGGGAGAGAAAATGCGGGAAGAGAGAGAATGCGGTTTGAGAAAGGGGGTTCGTGAGTCAAAAATTTCTTAGAGATAGTGCGGGGAAATCCCCATTCATTACGGGCAGGTGACAGCTTTTCCTCGTAAAAAAAAGGAAAAAATCGCTGGTTCGCGCGGGCGAGGTCGAGCAGCAACGTGGGCTTTCAGCTCGCTGGAAATCCAGCAGAAAAACAGAAATTCGGCAGCCGTGTGTCGAAGTTTAACCGGGTGGAGATAGGAATGGTCGCGGGAGATTAGGATTCAAGGTTTGTCATATCTCTCCCCCTCAGCCGCAGCCTTCACACCCCTCCTAGGCCTTTCTTGGCTCAGGCTGTGCCACGCCTGACCATGCCGGGAATGCCGCAGTGGGCTCGCCGGCTGCCCATCTCCGTTGATCGCACTTTCCCCTTGGAGGCGGCGAAACGTGGGACAAGCAATAAAATCCTGGGTTTCGATGGGACAAGTGAGACCACTCGAAGATGTCTGAGGGACCGTGCACCCGAATTTCTACCAGACTTTTCCTGGAACCAAAGAGGGGCGGCCGTAAAGAAAACCTCGGATTACCTAACCGCTCTCCCCTCTTGCCTCTTATCTCCCTTCCCCCGCGCTTCTCCCTCAACCAGCATTTTCCCGCACCATTCCTTTCCCATTCCCTCATCACATCTCTACCATTCGCTCATTTTCGTTCGTTAGCGCGTCTTCTTGCCCGTTAATGCAATTATAGCCATTCCAATGGACAAGCGTGCCGGAAACGATCGTAAGCGGAGGCGCAAGAACAAGGCCTCAATTGAAACCGATACTTTTATCGTAGAAAAGGAGAAGTCCACCGGCAAGCGTGGGGGTAAGAAAGACAAAAAGAAGAATAAGAAGAATCCTGCCGTTCTTTCGGATGCGGTGACTGGTGCACCGACGCCGAAAGTGGAAGCGCTATCGCAACAGGGGGAGGCTGAGAACGGTAGCGCGTTTGAGGTGGAGAAGGAGCCCGCTCCCCAGAAAGATAACGGAGAGTCAGAGGAACAAGATAAAGGCGACAATGGTGACAACAAGGAGGGTGAGGAAGAGAACGAGAAATCAAAGGAGGAGGACGGCGAAGGCAGTTCTGGGTCCGACGAAGAAGACAAGAATAATGAAGAGGGGGGTGCTTTTGAAGTTGAAAAGGAGGATTCAGAGGACGAGAAGCAGGGCAGAGAAGAGGAAACGAAGGACAGCGTTCCGCAAACGGAGGTGGCCGAGCCGACCAACACCCCAATCTTCTCTCTGCTTCCTACGCCAAGCACAACCATCATGCCCACCCTGACCCCTCTTTTCCCCTCTCCTTCCTCGGATACGCCCGCCATGCCCACGAACTCTGAGCTAGCCTGCACCCAAGACCCTAACAATGCCACGTTGCTCGGCTGTATGGCAGATTACATGTACTGTGACGAGGGCTCGCGCATCTGTCTCCCTAAACTCACGGCGGGCGCTAGCTGCACCATGGACAAGCAGTGCTCCACCGAGAACTGCGCGGGCGGCTTTTGCTCGGACAAGCAGTTGGGCGGAAAGTTTCTCCGAGTGAGCAATGATTACAACGGGAGCATGAATGGAGACGGCCCAGCCGCTGGATTAGATGTTGGAAAACTAAGCGGCGCCATCATCGGAGCCGTCCTTGGCGTGGCGCTGCTGGTACTCGGGGTGCGACAAGTTCGTAAGTTCCGCAGTGGTAGCCAGCGCGCTCCTGAAAATGCGCTGCACAATGCCCCCAAGGGGGGAGGCGCTACCCGAAGTCTTCCTTCTCGGGACAATCCGCCCTCATTCTATCCCGGCTTTCCTGGCCAGCAATCGAACAAACTATCGTACGCATATAATACGCGCGCTCTTGACTCATCCCTTACCCCCCAGAACGGGGGACACGAGGTCGCGCCTTTTGCTTCCCCCCTGAAGGAATTCGAGTCGGTCGATCTCGGCAAGAACAGCCAATACGGCGAGCTGCGCGTGGTGAACAACCTGGGCGTAGACATTGACTGGAGCACCTCGGACGAGAGTGGTGTCGGCGGGCGCTCGACAATTCGAACCAGCGCTCGGATGTCGAAATACAACTTTTTGACGCAAGCTATCTCGCAGATGCGGGGTAGTCAGTCGTCGGTGGGTAGCAATGGCCCTGGTGGCTATCGCGACTCGGACTTGCAGGAGGGAAGAGACTACTCCGCAAACAGCTCATTTTACGTCGCAGAGGAGTCCTCGAGGTTACATGAAGGTCGGCACGACCACCCCTCGTCTCGAGTCACCTCCGCCTACGGCGACCAGAGCCGGCGCTCAGTCAGAACCGATTCCTCCTCCCTCCTCTCGCACTACTTCGGAAAGGGCACCTTCGCACTCACCCCACAGCCCCCGCAGCAAGTTCACCCCAACCAGCCCAATCCTGACGCGATCCCACGCTTCACCTTTGCCTCGATGGCGACCGGCATTCAGTCGCATTCCGAACTCCCGGCGGGCGAGATGAGCTATGCCGACTTCGGCACTCAGGCGCCGCCTCCCGCATACCATCCCGACCAGGAAGATCTGGGCGAAGAGTTCCGCCGCGGGAAATACGAGACCTCCCTGGAGGATATGGTGACAGCGCTTGAGCGCCATCCACAGGACAACCATAAGTACCAATACGGCTATTTCTAACCGTCACGGGCAACCTCTCCTATTTCATGCATATTCCAATGTTAATATCCTAGTCAATTCTCTCATTTGATTGGATGCCATATCTTGATCACCCACCAAGTATAATCATTTCAAGCTGTCTAATGTCATCTTTCTCTTTATTTCCTTTTATGCTTGCTATTTGGTATTTCACATGTGTAAGGCTTGTTCATTGTTTTCCAATGTAGTTGTTTCCAAAGTCATAGAAAATCGTTCTTTTTTTTTTAATAAAAAGAATCTAAGGAGGTCTTTATATTTAGGCAATGTTAAATTGGAAAATAAAATAAAATAAAAAAACAAGACGATAAAAATAGCAGTAGGAAGAGGTGCGATAAAAAATACATTTAAGAAGAAGGTAGAAAGAGCATGTATGCATTGACAAAAAGAACCAAGGAGAGGCCGCTTTTACCAAAACGCGCACCATCCGATATAGCACTGGCACAGGTTCTCGATGGACACGGCTTGCTGGATGAGTTTGTCGACCTGAGTGGCCACGTCCAGGTTGACGGTGGATTTGAAGTCTCGCCCCGTCAGCTTGTTCGACACGCGGTTCAAGACCGCGACCGCCCGAAGATTCTTGCCCTCGTCGAACTCCATGTTGATCAGCTCGTTCTCGTTTCGCTGCACCTTCCGGTGGTCCACGTTGCCCCCCGCGTCGACCCCCGCCACCGCGCCACCCCCGCCATTGATGAGGCTGCGCGCTTGGTTGCCCTTTTGACCGCCTCCCTTACCATCTCGCTGCCTATCATTCGGAAGGAAGACTCTAAAGTTCAACAGGGGATCGTACACAAACGCCTCGAGCACCGCCATCAACGACTCCTTGTTTTCGCGCAGCACGCGCATCGTATGCTCGCACGTGATTCGGAAGCTGCCCTCGATGCCGGACACCTCCATGGCATTGACGAGCATGCGCGTCAAGCGGAAGGGGATTCTCTCGGGGAACTTTTCGCGGTTCATGGCCACCTCGAAGCAGTCGCCAAAGTCGATGTGTACCACGTTGCCCGTGGTGCGCTCGATCATCAGGTTGGACGGGTGCCGATCGCCCAGGCCGAGGATGTAGCCGACCATGGACATGACCGCCAGCGAGCGTGTGTAGTTCGTGCGACGCTCGAGCCAGGACTCCGAGTTTTTGCTCTTCAGCCACAGGACGCGATAGAGGTCCTGCCCCGTCGTGTTGTCAAGGGCGTACTCGAACACCTCCACCTTCTGCAGCAGACTCAGGTTGTCGTAGTCGGGAGCCATCGAGAGCATCAGTCGGTGTTCGATGTTCAGCAGGATGGACCGCGTGTCTCGATACTCGCGTATCAGAGCATGCATAGTGTCCGTGTACGGCACCCACCCGATCAAGCCCGAGTTCGGCGACAGCGGCGTCACAGAATATCTCACGATTCTCAGGTGTCTTCGGTATGTCTCCACATCGCCCAATAAGAGGGCGTTCACCAACTCAAACACTTGCATGACCCTCTCGTCGAGTCGCAGATCCTCTCGCCCCTTCAAAAGGTACTGATACTGGTTGCCGTCCATGCCCTTGATGGTCATCTTGCGCGGCCGCTGTTTCGAGGAAATCACTGAGAGTTTGGGAGCAAACGAGGCTATCCGAACGACCGGCTCTCCACTCCGGTAGGTGCCAGGCACAGCAAGGTCCAGGTCACGTGCCACCTCGAGTTTGGGAGAGACGAACTTGAGCTCCAAAAGATTCAGCTGGGGGATCTGCTTGCTGACCCGCCGGAACACCTGATAGTATAGGTCCCACGCATGGTTGAGGTCGTTGATGTCCATTGTCTCTTTGTATCGTCGGCACCAGTCCTGCGCTTCTTGTAAATCCTGCCCGTAAGCTTGTATGAAGGTCATCTCGTTAATCGTTTCGCTTCCCCGCCCCAGGAGCTGATGCAGAGGCTCCAGCGTCGAGAACATCCCTTCAATGTTGTGCTCTGCGAAATAGAGCCTCGAAGCCTCTTCTAGGCCCTCGTGCCACATCTCGTGCCATAGAATCGCAACCCGCACCAACTCTTGACTCACAAGCAAGGCCTGCTCCACCAGGGTTGGGTGGTAAGAGCGCAGCTTTTCGATGATGCTGATGGCCGCGTTTTTGCGCACAATATTGGGGGATTTACTGGCCACCATGATAGAGTACAGTAAAGCCTGCGGATGGGCACGGCCGAGGTCACAAAGCAGCTGATGGATGAGTTTGCGCACAGTGGGGTTCGGCGCATGGATGCGCGCGATGAGCTGGGGAACCACTTGGAGCCAGGTGTCTATATTGACGGTATTGAATCCCTCCATGATGGCGTGATAAACATCCTGCTGCGACCCATGCTTAAACCAAAGCGTGAGCAATCGGAGTGTGTCCTGGAGGGAGTTTTTCTTGCAGAGGGCAATGGAGCGGAAGAACCCTTGTACCGCCGGTACGATATGCTGCGCCAGCATATTCGGCTGGGCTTCCTCCCTCTCATTCTCATAGTGCTTGATCACTTCGTAGTTGGCCAGCGCCCAAGCATGCCATGCCTTGTACCAATTTTCATCGAAGTGGGTGGCAAGTGCATAGGATCGCAAGATATCGGGAATGGTGTCCTCTCGCCAGCGATCTTGCAGCGCCACCTGCCATTGCCCTTGCTTCAAATAGCAGCGGGCTAGCAGACGGATGCATTCCTCGGATTCGCTCTGAGCCCATACCATGCTCAGTGATGCATCGCGCCCCTCTCCCGTGCTCAAGCCAAGCTCCTGGTATAATCGGTTGGCATATTTTCTCAGGTAGTCCAGGGTGGCTTGTCGCGACTCGCGTGACACATCCGACGCCCACATCTGCTTCAGCCGCGAATACACTACTTGGGGCGGGGCATTTGTGGAGATGGGATCCTCAATCAGTGCGGGATCGTTTCCTAGAATATTCATGAGAGTCTTCTCCGCCCGCGAGAACCGCCCATTTTTGCGACACAAATTGGCGAACTTGATCCACATCGCCATGTCTTCCTGCGGGCTTATGACAAGCGCCCGCACTTTGAGAATACGCTGCCACACTTCAACGCTGCGCTGCGTACCCTTTAGTCGCTTCATCCATGTTTTGCGGGTCACCGCCTGGCGTTCAGGCTGATAGGCATTACGCTTGTACGCAATAATCTCTTCAAGCTCTGCCAGCATCTGGATTCGAACAATGACATTATAGGCTCGATTGTAGCTTTCGCTCAACAAGGCCGTGAGCTCTGTATCCAGCAGGTTTCTTGTCTTATCGATGTACATAGCTGCCTCGTCGAACTGGTCTCGATGGACGGAGAGGATTGCGCGGAAGAAGGCGTAGTTGGGAGTGTCAGGCTTCATTGCCACTATATACTTGTCTATTCTATCCCACTGCCCAATACCCCATGCAGCCGTTGCGGCAAGCGGCGCGATATTAAGGCGGTATTCCGCAGTCGCGTAGGGCCACTTCTCTTGCGCGAGCTGGGACAGCGCATCCCATTCACCGAGCGCTTGCAAGCATCTCATCCGCCCAAATGCGGCTTCGAAATTGTTCGGATCTTCCTGCTGCTTACGTTCGTAAGCTTCAAGAGCAACATCCCAGCGCCCCAGCTCCTCGTACCAATACTCCTTAAGTTCGATGTTCAGGTGCTTCTGCCCGTAAATAAGAATCCCGTTGGCGGCATCCGGCATCTGCAGCTTCTGATTGTAGTGGATAAGCTTTTCCACGGTGCTCTGCTGGTATGGGTCGCCCATAAACTCGAGCTCCTTATAGTGGAGCGCCTTTGCAAATGCTTGGCATTTCGTGGCATATAGGCCAAGCGCCTGATTCTCAATCCCAAGGGTTTTCTCGTCATGCTCCATGAATTCGGCCAAATTCAAGAGCTGCTGCATGATCTCCGGCACATTTGAGGCAAGTGCGGTTTTCAGCGCACCCACCAATTCGTTCTGAAAGTCGCGATCCAGTTCCAGCCAACAGGAGACAAAGGCCGAGTTGAACAATTCTTTGGAAAGAGGCTGGTAGACGTTTGCAAGCTTCGCACATGCACGCAATGCTTGAGAAGGCGATTCTTTAAGTAGCTCCTCTGAGAAATGGCGCATCCACTCGATCCAGTCCTCCTTGGTCGACCGCTGCGTCGTATCCCAGGCACGTTTCAGAAGCTGTTGGTTGACGCGCAACCCACGGGGGTTGTCTATTTCAGAGACCGGAAGAGATTCGTCGGGGGTGAAATCAGTATAGTTCTCGTCGGTCGAGAGGGTTGCTGGCTCGACAGGCAACGGCTCATTGTTGCGAATTTTATTCACAAGCATGTTGTAGAGCGGGTGATGGATCCGTTGATGCTGGATAATTGCGTCAATGGTCGGAATAAAAATGGCATAGGATTCCCCTAGTTGGGTTGCAAACGAGCAGAGCGTGTCCATCGCCACCTGCCGCAATTCTACAGGACCAGTTGCTAGTACTCTTGTGAGTGCGTGCACAATCCGCGCGGAATATTCCGCCAAGTTTACGCGGCGACTCAATTGTCTAATCGTCAGGATAGCTACCCTGCGCACAGACACCGGCGCTTCCACTTTTTCAAACAGATTCACAATAACGGGCGCAACTAAATGCAAATATTCCTCCAAATTCGGACCAAAAATGGCAAGCGCTTGTAGAGCTTTGAGAGTCATCTCCCGACCAGGCGTGCGGTCGGTCTCAAAAATCTGGAGCATGAATGGGAGCAGCTCGGGGAGATAGATTTTGAACTCTCCATCCATTGCGACAGCAATCGACTCGACCAAGGAAATGATGTTGATTTGCACGTTGTCGCGGGAATTCCAGAAATCGCGAACAAGATTAAATATATCACGGATGAAACCACGAATATGCTGCTTCACGATGGAAACAAGAATGCTCAGTTGTTTGAAGTAGAAATCAAGGACAGTCCGCGGTTGACAGGTGCGTACAATCTCGATTAAGGCAGGAATAATCTAGAAGCAAGATGGTCAATACTCACATTACGATTCAAAATCGATAATTATTAATAGAAAAGGCTGAAGGCAATACATACTTGAGGCAAGAAGGATACGCATTTGAGTCCCATTGTCTGAAATATATGGCTTACAGATTCGACCACGTAGAAGTGATATAAAGAGAGGGTGGGATCACGCAGAATTTTCATAAGCGATGTAATGACCACGGTGGGATAATACTCCTCAGAAGATGGGCCAATTCCTTGCATCAACAAGGCAACGTCGGTATTCGTGGACTTTGGATCCGTTTTACTGTCAATGGCACCAGATACTGTGTTCTAACGTGACAAAAAAAATAACAGTGGAGGTGAGTGATAGTCATCTCCGGAACGCGAAATTTTCTCTGCTTACCCGCTGCTGATATGGATCCAATGCACCCAAGATCCCAATCAGTTTCATTGTTTCTCGCCGAATTGAGAAGTTCTGCTCCTGCCTCAGGAAGTTCAAGAGCACGGGTAATAACATCGGATATTTGACATAGGGATCCACTACAAATCCTGTATTGCTCGCTAGATGACCCAGGGTGCGAAGCGCTGCGTCGCGTTTTGTGGTTGAGCTTTGGTCCTGCAGCGTCTCCATGATGATCGGCATCAAATCCTCTAAGAATGGGATCAAATCCTCTCCTCCAACTCGTGCAAGCTCGCTCAACACTGAAAACACGCTTGCCACCACGCTAGGACTAGGATCCTTCGCTCTTGGCAATAACACCTTAACAATTGGCTCCACGTACGGCTTAACTAATCTCTGGCCCGCTGCAACTAATAATCCTAGCAGTTTCGCCGCCTCCTCTTTGTTGCGGCTGACAGTAGAATATTGCAGCTCCATCAGCAGTTGGATGAGCGTCTTACGCAACGAAGGCATAATATGCGCTGGATTGTGCTGGGTCAATCGTCCAATAATCGCAATCGCCCTCTCTCGGATTTCAAACACCTCGTCATTAAGTGCAATAAAGAGCGCGCGGATATTTTCCGCTTGCGCTAAATGACGGTCAAACACTTCATCAAGCGAGGAAAGTACACATGCTCGTATTGTTGGATCTAGGAAACCACATAAGACATCAATTGTCTGAAAGCAATTTTCCCAAGCAAGCTATGAATAAAACCTGTATCCGCAATACCGACTGCTAATAATTTCTCGAGGACCTGGCCAACAATCTGCACTGCATGGCTACTCACTTGGTGACATATGGGGTCATGGCGGAAGAGTTGGCAACAGGTAAGTGCCGCAGCCTTCCGAACCTCAGGCGAAGTGTCATCTAGGTAGAGAAGAACTCTCTCTTTGACAAACTCACTGAGCGAATGATCTACGTATTACCAGACGTGTAAGCACTTTTTACACAAATCTAAAAAGGTTTGCACCTGGTATACACACCCTTGAAGTCAAAGGTAGCCAAAGTATTAAGCGCTAAAGTAATCATTCCTGTGTCTCGGCTACCTAGCTGTAGGTCGCGGAGTCCGGTTTGAATATTCGTGGTTGAGACTGTAGGGGCACCGGGTTGTCGATACGGCTGCCCACTTAAAATAATGGCCAGCATATTTAATAGGTTTTCTGATATATGAAAACATCAATCTTTTAGAAGATATAAATACACTACAAAAAAAAGCCCAAATTTACCTTGGATGCTTGGTAACAAAGGGGGTATATGCTTTGAGAGCTCAACAAGAGCTTTCCGCAGCTCATCACTCAATCCACATGCAAACATAATATCCAAGAGTTCGTTTGCATGCTTAGAAAACGTTTGCCCAAGAGCTTCGGCTAACATACTGATACATTTAAAGAGAGCAGCCTCTAGTTCCTTGCGATTACGGCTGAAGTGGATTGTTAGTATTTCAGGTAGAGATTCATATTTTGTTGAAATACGCGATATCGCTTACGTTTTTACAACAAACGCCTCTTTGATATGGGTCACAATCGTATCTGCATAAGGGGCAATATTTCGCCCCACTCGCACTGCCACCTCCCCAATGATGAAAAATGCTAGAGGTCTCTCGCGTTCTCGCTCTCGTTTTATTTGCCCTGTTAAAAGCGTCATGCACTGGAGCAGATACATTTCCACAAACTCGTCTGTGTTGTACTCGGCAAGAGTGGGTATTAATAGGATGACGGTTCGACGGATAAGTGCGTCGCGATGGTCCTTGTAACGAAGTACTATTTCGCACACCTCAACGTACTTATCTCTCATGAACTTGTAAATAGCGTAGTAAAAAGGTGTTAGAATGCTCAGTGCACCTGCAAAATTTAGAATAATATTTACCATTCCAGCATGTTTCAGCAGCTCCCGGTAGGTTAATAATGACCCATGGATGCAGTCAGTTGTATTTAATTTCATATTCTTGTCTGCTTCGTCCAGCACTCTGCTGTACCACTGCATTTTTGAAGGGGTCTGACGCTGGTCAATAATGGCTAAACAAGCGCTAAGCGCTTCCGCTGCCGCCTCCCGCACCGAGAGTTTAGCATCGCGAAGAGCAACCCATATTAATTCGAGAAACTGAGAGACAAATGCATAGAATAGTGTAGGTGTCTGATAGGCAAGCTCTCGTAATAGAAGCACGGCACCCAGTCGCTTGTTTTCGTTGCTGTCAGTGGTTGAGAGAAGCATAGTAGATACATCTATTTGGAGTTCAAAACCGGAGGCTCAGCCCATCCACTCCCCTATTCCAAAACATGTGCCAGTAATCAAACCTTGTAAATATTCAAAGGCGCGTCTCATTTCAAACTCTACAATCTCGAGAGTCAAACTAGGATTTGTGACTGCAACATGAGCTATTATTGGATAAGCAGATCCAAGTGTGTGCGCATGAAGTGTAAATTAGTTCATAATTCGATCTGCATAGTTCAAAGGGCTTAATTTTACCCGTAGCTTTAGCTGCCAGATGCATTAGCTTTGAATCATTACTCGGTATAACCATGCGTAAATAGTTCGTAAATCGCGATATTAGTCGCGTGTTATCTGAGAAGAAATCTACCAAATTATCTAGAAAGAGAACAAAAAAAGTTCATAATTATTCGCGTTCATGCTCCCTCTGCAGCTCCTCAATGGCAAATTACCAATAGCTAACACTCCGCCCATCTTATCCACTACATCTGGACTGTTGATCAAATCCACCACTCCCTGGTTGATCACCTCTGTGAGCTTCTGCAAATTTTCCACGCTGGTCTCCCGCAGCAATATTGCGACATGGGCTTGGAGCTCGGCAACGGCGCGCTCACGCTGATCATCTTGCCTTGTCCGTAATCGTTTAAATAAGAGGTCGAGTCTGGGAAATTTTCTGTCATGAGAGGGGGCAGTTGTGCCCGCGTGAACTGATGTCATATATAAAAATGCTATTCACGGAGACGTATGAGTGAGAGATTCCTTCCAGAAGAGTGGCAAAAACGGTGCGGAGGGAGTTAATGTCGATAAGAAATGGTCGGTCAAGATAATAAAAATTTTTCGAGCACTTTTTCATTAATGTGTGGCTTAAAATACGTGACTGTGACCACATGAACAATTTTGAGCCTATATATTTTTTGGATTATTTTTCGATTGAGTACATTAGAACCATGGCAGATAATTCGCAAGATGCTTCTACAGTAGATCGAATAAATCCTCCTTCTTCGACAGTACCATTCTTTAAAAAAAGAAATGTTTCCAAAAATATTCGTAAGCGGCCACGATCTCCCTCTCCAGCATCCGATGATGATTCTCCTGGCTCTAATGTTGTTGTTCCCGATCAAAAATCTGTAAAAAACCCGCTGATCCAAAGTACAAAATCCGAGAAGAAGACAGAGGGCGCACTGACAGTGTCTTATCAGTCGAGCGGTACAGCCTTAATGAATGATACCAACGATGCAACCCGCTACGTCGAGATCGATACCGAGTTCGATCGCGATGCTCGAGCTTTACTCGAGAAAAAAATCAAGCTAGAAGAGGTAACCACTTATGAATTTTCTTAATGATTTTGCAGATTCAGTTAGAATCTGACTGATCTTTTATCCATATATAGGAAACGCAAAAAGATGATCTTTATAGAGGTCAAGCTGCCTATAAATCCTACATTGTACGTCGTGAGCCCTCTTCGGCCGCAAGCGGCAAAATGCGTGCCGGTCCTATACGTGCTCCACAAAATATTAGAGTAACGTCGCGATTTGACTATCAGCCCGATATTTGCAAGGACTATAAAGAAACTGGGTTTTGTGGCTACGGAGATTCGTGCAAGTTTTTGCATGATCGAGGCGATTATAAGAGCGGATGGCAATTGGATCAAGAATGGGAGGCATTACAAGCACGTCTAAAGCGCGATACTGGCAACCCTATGGCCGACGAGGAAAGCAGCGACGAAAGTAGTGATGAGGAGCTGCCTTTTGCGTGCCTAATTTGCAGAAAAGAGTTCACTCGGCCCATTGTGACGAAGTGCGGGCATTACTTCTGCGAAGCATGTGCGTTGAAAAATTATAAAATATCCCCCAAGTGCTTTGCATGCGGAGCAGCCACAGGCGGGGTATTCTCAACCGCAAAAAACCTGGTTGCTAAGCTAGAAGAAAAGAAACTACGAATGAGTGAAAAGGGGGTAGACGATGAAAACTCGGTCGATGATAGCTCAGAGGATGATTCTGATTAAGCTTGTTCTTTGTTGAGAAATTACTTTGTAGTATAGATTTTTGTTAATATGAATACACCAATCAATAAAATACTGGGGGATTTGAGACTTGACGATGAGTTTAAAATGGGCAATCCTAAAATTTATTTTAAATTTAGTATCAAAGACTTTTACAACCCTACAAAAAACTCCAATAGAGAAAAGAGTTAAAAATCTTATAGAAATCGTAGGGATGTGAAAACATATACAATCGCGAACCTTCTTTTACGATTTCTTATTCCATACTTCAAACTTTTCTCGACCCTTTCCTTTTCCTTATTTTTATAGATTTCTTTGTAATATTACCCATTCGTTATTAATAGCAGATTAATTAAATGGGATATTTATTTAATTATTTCGCAATTATTATGGGCTGCACATTTTACGGTAGCATTGTTCCGCTTCTTTTTCTTGCAGCTCTTGTCAAATATCCATTTGGCCTGCTTGCTGATTCCATCTCTTCGCTTTCACTTGCGTCATTGACACTCTTCCTCTTGGCCCTTTTCCTACACTGTTCTTCCGGCTCTGCATTCTCCTGAGGTTGCTCTCCTTTTGTAACGGGTGTCTCCTGTGTTAAATTTGCTCTAATGCTATCCAATCCCTTTCGTCGTCTAATTGGAGGTATCTCTACACGAATATATGGGAGATTCCAAGCCAGAGCAGACATACTAGATTTAGAAGTTAGAGAATCAGGGTATCAGAAATATCTGCAACTGTTAATATATCTTTTAAAAATTCGTTAATAATTCTCGAAAATTTTTGCTTTGCATTCTTCATCCCAACATCAAAAATTGTATACCGAATTTATACCGACTTATATACCAATTATATCGTGGCTTTATCTTCATTATGGCAACTCTTTCTACTTCCATTCCCCGTTTTATTTCTCAGTTTGGAACTCGTTTCATGCCAAATGCTACGCGGAAAAGTCGCAAGGCGAATCTAAAGGATACCTCATCTTCTCCTACTTACAAAGAGCAATTGGACAGCATTGCTCATTTCTTTTTTCATTCCAGAGATGGGATGCTTTTGTATACTCATTTACTAGAACACACAG
>NW_027192222.1:149900-153155 GCF_041956535.1 Calcarisporiella thermophila
TATCACTTGACGGGTAAATATTAAGGTAAGTATTGGGGGAGGTATTATGTTAGGTTAGTAAATAAAGAAAAACCTACTAGAGGAAGGGAGAATTTTGATGGTGGTTTTTAGAAAGCTACTACAAGTGATTGTGTATCGATTGCACTAAAAATGAGAGCTCTGGGATGGATATTCGCAGAGTTATTAGCCCTCAAAGATTTTGCTATAATTCTGGAGATTTATATCTAAATAGATTGGTCCAATCAAATCTCATAATTCTTATTTCTATATTTCTGATTCTGTCTGATTTTTTGTGGAAACTCCCAATTTTGCTTAAGCCGTCGCATACGCTGGGCTTAGGCATGAAATACACCAGGCTTGACATTTTCTAGTTTTGGACATAAATACCAGGCCTCAGCTGCAGGACTGATTCTCTGGCTAACCCGTTTATTTTAAATTATCTAAACAAAATACATAAGTAGAAATTAAAAATTGTTTGAAAATATCTTGTCTGCTTCAAGGGTCTCTAGAACGTCTGTAGGCAATGTAATAAGCACATTCAACCTACCCTCAGGCCAATGTAGTGGCGAAGGCAGGATTAGCGCACCTTCAAAAGGTAGAGGTGGTGTCATGACTCGAGTTGGCGTGCCGTATCCAAAGTCAACACCATAGATCGCAAATTTAGCCCAACTAGAACTTATGACATAGCTTTCGGGAACATTTCTGGCGATTGCGTGATGAATTATTGATTTATCCGGCTGCTTTTCTATCCATTCTAAACTATGACGCAAGTATATGTTGTTGACTTGATTAATTGCGAAGCGAATGGATGATGCCAGGCGACCAACCTGTTCTTCATTGGAAACAATATCGGCTGGAAGCCTCGTAAGCTTGCAAATAACTAGTGATCCAAATGAGTTGGCCGGTAGTTGTGGCTCAAATTTGGGGCGAGTATCTATTACTATTCCGCAGGTAACTTCTTGGTCGCCATCAACTCTACGTGCTCGTGTGATTGAGCTCCAAAGGTGCGCAAGTAGGGCATCATGCGTTGATATCCAAGCTTCCTTGTCGTCCATTTTGCACGCGGCTGCGGCCTTGAGCTCTCTTAATGCTTCTTTTGAAAACACAATGCTTCGCGTTTCTAGTTTTGCTGCATTTTGAAAAATCTCTTCGAAGGCTTGTGAATCCACTTCGAAATCGGGCGAATAGTCCGTGATATCGACGTTTCCCCTTGGGGTGATAGCACTAGGGTCCCATATAATTTTGTCGTTCCCTATACCCCGTGTCAGTTGTCCCCAAAGTTTTAGAAAGAGATCAAGGGAAGAAAAATCTGCAATACGGTGATGCATATTGATGCCTAATGCGACGGATCCGCAAGGATAGTGTGTGAGACGAGCAGCAAACAGAGGGGATGGCAGTTTTTGCGCAAAGAGGCCCATTGGACACAGATCTGGAGCAACTTCTGCTGGTTGAAAAGCAGAAGAGCCGGCATCGGGAAAAGTTGAGGTTGTTTGTGCTACAGAAAAATGCACCCCTGGCATGGAATTTCGCTCGAAAGAAATTTCCAAGCTATTGTCTGCGATTGCGCGGAGTAAACCACTTACAACGGGAACGATGTCGATGGTTTGCCTTAGAGAATCAAGTAGTTGCCAATGGGGCATAAACTCTTCTTTGGAGTCTAAATTCGATGGTTTCTTGAAATAGCACACAACACTAATATACATCGGAGGAGTCACAGATTCGAAACCGGTAAGCCGGATGGGCTTGGACGGGAGTGTCGTGGTGATGGAGGGCTTAATGCAGAAGTCGTGGAGGATTTTCATTATTACAAATAATAATACATGTTTAATTATTCCTCGTAATCAAAGCTCATCGCTAAACCCTCTGTTTTCTTTTTATATTACAGTCGCGTAATCCGTTTCCACGGATAAATCTCTCTCGTTATCGTTTTTCTAGCATCGAGTTACGATTCAGATCCAATTTTGATACTTGTGATTGATTTCTGACAAGTGTTCCAGTAGTGTGAAAGCATACTCTGGTTTTTGTCTTGTACTCTCCCAAGAAAATTACTCAAATATACTTTTATATGACTCGCTAAGTATCAAATTCGCAGCTGAGTGTTGAAATCGCCATTGGATAGATTTCATGAAAATTTATGTTCATATTATGAACATAGATTTTCAATATTATTGAATATGACGGAGTTAACATTTGGCAGGTTTTTGTTGTCATGGGTCGTGATACTTCTCTAAATCAAATAATGCGAAATAAAAAAATAAAGGGAGTGATCCTCGGCTCTACAAATGAAAATACTTGATTACAATACCGTTTAAATTATATCAAGGATTTATGGATTTGGTAATCGGGTAAGCATATGATATGATGTGTAAAGTCAGAGGGGGGGCTAACCAACACTTAAAAATGGGCGCTTGCAAAATAACTTCCAGGGATGCTACAGTATGCATGATTCATATTCAATGATCCGATTTATGTAAGCAGCATTGCTCCCCATTTTAAAAGTCAGATTTAAATTAGTGTTAAGACATTATTTGAGAATAATAGACTACGGACTTTGTCAGCAGTCCACGCTTCAGGATGATGAGGCCGATTTATTGGATAAAATGAGCTGGTACAAAGAATAAAGAAAAAGTAAACAAAAAAAATCGTACAATAATCTGAACGTGATTTTGCTATAAATATGAACCTACCAAGAAGATGTTTCTTCGGCCGTTTTGAGCTGGATACTTCCGTTTAAGATGAGTTCCCAACCCGAAATTCTTCATAGTAGGTCAGAGAGCGATTCCGAGAGGGTGCTGCAAGACGCACTACTTCCAAAGGTTCCCATACGCGAGAGACATTGGTGGGAGCCCCCCCCCCCAGGAGCTTGCAAGACTTTTTGAGCATAGGTTAGCACACGAAAAAAATGCTAACCTGACCTCGGAAGAAAGGCAAGCGATCTGGGACGAGAACCCGCCAAGGAAAGGAATGAAGTACGAGGCGCCCCCAATGAATTCATCCTTACTCTCTTGCATAAGCAAAATCGCCAAGAAACACGACCTATACTTGGGAGATCTGGCAAAACAAGTCGCTCTGGCAACAAGACCGCTAGAGTTGCTTTTGCATGATATCTGGAGTATCAGGGTTCTGCTAGGAGAGCAGGCGTTTGGCAGGGTTTTCAACCGCGGCTTAGACGTAAGGAATCTATTGCTCAACGTGACTGGGAAAATAAACCAGTTCCTGCAAATTGAAGCCTATCGAGCAGTAGAGCCAAGCGCC
>NW_027192222.1:153728-157909 GCF_041956535.1 Calcarisporiella thermophila
GACTCCACGACACCCAGACAATTGGCAGCATTTCTGGGAGCTTCGAATGCAGCCTTTCCAGCAATAATGCCAGGAAGACTGTTTTCGAGGTCATTAATTTTTTTTTTTGATCAATCAATGGAAACTTTTATTTAATTTCCATATATTACATGAAGTTAATGTCAATGGACTTAATGAGATATAGGTCCTTGATCGATAGACTTTCAATCGATATGCGTGTATCGTAGTTGTCGTGAATAGCATGTACGTGAAACCGATGTAATCTTTTGTACTTATCGTAAGGGCGATCTTTTCAATAATCAAGACTCAGTTTCTGATCAAGTGGATAGCAGTCACAAACTAAGAGCAAGTGCTGGTGGGGGAAGTGGGATTCGAACCCACGCCGTTCTCATCGGCATCCCAGGGATAGTCCACTACACTAACCCTCCCCCCCCCCCGGAGGTTGAATAAGGCGTCCCAGTCTGGGTTGGTGTTCTGAGCTCTGATGTGTGCCATCATTAATGACATCGAAAGGGGGAGAGGTGGTGCAGTGGTCCACTTCAGGTGCCATAGAATTGAGAAAAGGAAGGCAACCCATATGCCAATCCGCCATAGACAATGAAAGCACGAGTTCTTCGGAAGGTGATGTTGGAGCAGCTGAACCTAACGATAGTAACTCCATATTGGCCATCAGCTCCGTGGTTTCCCTCTTTAGTGCAGATGAAACTGGAGGGTCCGATCAGGATACCGAGGAAGGCAATTCGGCTGGCAACACCACAGACAAAGCACCCACTGAAGATCAAATCATGGTATTTGACCGCTTGGCGCATCTCAGGGAAGCATTGAGGGAAAAGAATGCTTCTCCAGATACACAGGAATTGCTGCTACGCGGGAAAGAGTGACTGGCGAAGCTTCGCAATTATTCCTCAGCGCAAAAGAAATGGCATCCCCTTTTCTTTTATAGATTAGGACAATCGTTGCTTTCTTCGAGAAGTTTATAGGGCTGTCCATTGTGAGGGCCTCATTGAAGAGCAGCTGAATCGTGGGGGCAAGCTCATCTTCAAAGGCTCGGTAGAATTCCGCCGTAATTCCGTCCGGGCCGGGCGATTTGTTCTTTGGAGCCAGCCGAATTGCTCTCCTCACCTCTTCTTCGCTGATAGGCTCTTCCAGTTTTTCGCGGGCTTCAGTAGATAAAGTTTTGTCTACATGATTGAGGAGGGTGTTTTGGTCGGTTGTACTTGTGGGGTCCCCAGCATAGAGCTCCGTGTAGAAATGGGTGGCCATTCTGGCTATTTCGCTAGGGTCTTCAGTGCGAGTTCCATCCGCTCTTTTCAGCGAGGTCATCGCGTTGACTGCTCTCCTTCCCGCAATGCGGCGGTGGAAGTATGCTGTAGATTTTTCGCCCTGGTCGGTCCAATTCAGGCGGGACCGAATACGCAGTGCTTCAGTTCTTCTATCGACATGTGCAGCAAGTTGGTTGCGGAGTTTCTCCAGTTGGTCATGCGATTCTCTAGTCTATGGGCCTTCATGGTATCTCTTAAGAGCCCTGTTTAGCTGTGTTTCCTCTGTTCTATACCGGCGTTGGCTATGCGCCGCGTAGGTGGTAGTGAGCGATTGGAATTCTTGTTTTACGGCGTTCCAGAAATGGCCCGGGGTCCTGAAGGATTCGCGGGTTGTAAGCAGGTAGTGCCAGTGGGCCTTGAGAGTGGCTGTGTAGAGTTCATCGTCTGCTAGGCTGGAGTTAAAACGCCATTGACCGTAGCCAGATTTAGGAGCTACAGAGTTCCTTATTTCTATCTGGATAGCCATGTGGTCATACGATGTCCCAGGGGGATCCAGTAGGGTTACGTCCGTCGTTTTTGATATGAGTGACGGGCTGACCCAAAATAGATCCAGACGTGATCTCATTCGAGATCTTCTGTGAGAGTACGTGAACTGGTCGCCTTTGGGTGAGAAGTGTCTATGGACGTCCGTGAGGGAGGCCGCAGACGTGATCACCCGAAGTCGATGTGAGGAGCCTTTACGGTTTTGGGAGTTGGGAGCTGGTGGAGCGCGGTCAATTGCTGGATCAAGGTGAGTGTTGAAGTCACCTCCCATTATTAACCGGTGCGCTTCCAATGAGGCTGGGAAGGCCTCGTAAAAGGCTTGAGTATCCGGTTCTGCGGAAGGAGCGTATATATTTATTAGTGTAATCGGGTATGGAAGGAGGGGGGAGCGGGCCACGCATTTTAGGACACGGCCTTCCAAGTCGACGTCAACATCGGATAGGATGGTGTCGGGATGAGTAGACATTATGGCAGTGTGGTATGACCAGACCACGGGTTGACCTCATTCCCTCTGCCATGCGTGGTTGTAGTCTCCGTCTTCGGTCTCCGTATCTGCTTCTGGGCGTGGGTGGTTCGGTTCGCTAGGGGAGTGGATTTCTTGGAGGAGGATTAAATGGGGTGTCGATATTAGTTTGAGCCAGTTGAATAGTGTTCGTCTTTTTTGGGTTAGCTAAACCCCGTGTGTTGAGTGATAGGATCGATATGGACATAGGATATTAGATGGGTGTTATGGGGGGGGTATTATTGTGGGTTAGAAGGAGCTGTCCTCCATTTTGTCACTTTCCATCCCGTCGTCGTCTATTACTTTGGTGCCGATTTTAACGGTTCCGTCCTTGTGGTCGTCATGGTTCTTAGAACCTATTTCTTCGTTTTCGTTTTGACGTGAGTTGTGCTGGCTGGTCGAGCTTCTTGAGGTTAAGTCAGTATTTCTGGCGGGGGCCCTGTTGTCAACCAGCGTTGGATTCTGGGTGTTGGTTGTCTTAGGGTCGTTTCTAGCTACCCTATTAGTTGGGCGCTTTTCTAATGGGGGTAGGGACACCGACTGGCTCGCGAGTTTCCTTTTTCCACTTGATTTTCGGCGCTTCACCAGAGTGAAGCCCTCCGAGTCGGCCTGCTCCTCCTTCTGGAGTCTAGTGATGTCAGTTTCTTTACTCTTGATCGTGTCTCTCCTGTCTATGTTGATGGCGGCGGTAGGAGTGTTGAAGGTGAACTGGGGAATTTGGCTAGTAGGCTTATTGGCCCGTTTTGGGCATTCTCTGCTGTAGTGACCTTCGCACAAGCACGTACGGCAAAGTGGTGGGCAGTCGGGCCAAGTGACAAAAACCTCATGGCCATCCACTATCATGTGACGGTTCAGTTTCTTAATTGACTATCACGTTTCCCTGCCACATTTAGGGTGAGGAAGATGGTTGACCTTGCCTCGCTTGGCATAATCGCACAGGTGGCGAGTTTTTTGTGAATGACTGGCGACACCAGTTGCTCAAATTGCTTAGCAATCTTCGCTACTACTTCGTCATGGTCTTGTTCAAGCGGCACTTGATCAATTTTGATCGTGAGTGCGGTGTTCGTTATGTCGAACAGAAGGTGGGTGGGAACAATCTTGTCCCCGATCACGAATCCTTCTTCGATGATGGCGTGCATGTCGAACCCCTTTTTGAACTGAATCGCCATCTCCGCATTGTCGCGCCGGGGGTTTTCGTCCTCAGCGATGATTGTGTCACCGAATTTGTTGGCGACAGCGGCAAGACCGTCTTCGCGGTTGGCGATTCCGGTGAAATTAAATATCACAGCATTTTTGATCGAGTACGTCCTCTTGATCGGCGGGTCGAAGGAAGGGCGTTGCTGGTGGTTAGTTCCTCGTTGGAGAGCTCGAGCGTAATTCATATTCGTGCTGTTGTTTTTTTTAGGTCAATAGTCATTGACGACACGGCCCTGAGAGGAGTAATCAACTGCCCAAAAGAGACATGAAATAATCAACGGGTAGTCAAAGAATTTCACCTCCATCGTCACCCAGACCCCTGTTTGTGCCCAGTGGAGTGTTTCATCGAGTATCGTAGGCGGTGGCAAGCTAAAGGAAAGCTCGTGGAAGGGACAAAGATCTTTTTGATTCCCAATACCAGACTTCCGGCCAAGCCTTCAACCTTATCTCGATGGATCAAGTCAATCTTCGGGATTGCTGGATCCAATTTACGCGCTCACGACGCACGCAAGATGGGTGCAACTCTCGCATCAAGAGGATTCGACGTAGACACGGTGGTAACACTAGGAAACTGGGCATCGTCATCCACCTTCGACCTCTTCTACAGAAGAGATCGAGCGTTCAACGCAGATATCACCAGTGTGATCCTCTCGACCAACCGCGAGAACACACAGTAA
>NW_027192222.1:158629-167049 GCF_041956535.1 Calcarisporiella thermophila
ATTTTGAAATATTTATTTTTTGTTTTGTTTGATTTATTTCCCTCCCCTCTTCTTGGAACGGCCGAGGAAATATCTTCTTGGTAGGTTCATATTTATAGCAAAATCACGTTCAGATTATCGCACGATTTTTTTTGTTTACTTTTTCTTTATTCTTTGTACCAGTTTTTTTGTAGGGAGGGCCTTAGCAAGGACCGCTTTCAGAGCCAAGCCCTTACTTCACATACGCAGGCTCTTCAACCAGGTGTTAATGGTAGGCTCAATTTAGTGAAAGTATTCCATTCGTTTTGCTAACATTATTACACACAACACTCTAGGTGATCAGATAGTTGCTCACGCACTGTATGCAGCCTATCAAACGGTTTTAGGCAAACCAAAAAATCAATCGAGATACTACTCCAAGCTTGTTCATTGTATTGTCGTTTCTTAACACATTTCCATGATTGCTTAATCTACCAGCAGTAAAGGATGATATACAAGTTGAACATGTCACGATATTTCACTCAACTAAAAAGAGTTGTTTAATCTGAATATCCATCTTGGTAGTAGTGATATGAAAATATAAAGCACAGATCAACAATAAAAATGGTCAAACTTATACATGAGGTTCGACGAATTTATACCACTATTACTAAAATATTGACTAATCTGCGATTTAAACCATAATCCCCATAATCTCTTTTATCCTAATATCCAAAATCCTCCATCAACAGCAATTATCTGACCAGTTATATAATCACCCGCATCAGAAGCCAACAAAAGCGACACTCCTCCTATGTCCGTATTACTCCCTAGCCTTTGAGAAGGAAGATACTTCATCATCTTATCCAATTGCTTCGGGGATGCTTTGTCGAACATCTCCGAAGGAAAAGCTCCTGGTTCTATCACATTCACAGTGATGTTTTCACTAGCTAGATCAGCAGCAAGTATTTTAGAAAGATGATTTACGCCCGCTTTGGAAACGGGATATGCATATTGCCTAAATTCGCTAGAGCGATTCTTCATGCTAGTGACGGTGGACCCGATATTAATAATTTTCCCGGGGTGCCCTTTAGTGGCCTTCAACAAGGGAAGGAAAGCTGCGACCATAAAGTGTATACTCTCGAGATTAATCTGGAACGTTTTTCTCCATTTTTCTTGATCATATTCCTCGCCCGGGTACACCACACCAGCATTATTCACGAGAATATCGAGCCGATCTTCAGGAAAACTTTTGACTAGCTCGTCAACCGACTCTCGACTAGACACATCGCCTTGCAGTGCGATGATATTCCCACCTGACACCTTCTTCAGCACATTCAATCTACGTCCCACAATGTACACTTTGGCACCGTTTGCCTCAAGGGTCTTTGCAATCATGAGCCCAATCCCGGTTCCTCCACCGGTCACCAAAGCTATCTTGTTGCTCAGGTCGAAGAGATGAGAAGCCTGCAGACTCGAGTCCATGTTTAAGTTAATTCAAGTTAGAAACCATCGCTTTCAAACGACTCGTATTTATGTGAAAAAGAATGATATTTGAGCTTGGTATTGTTATAACGATGTTTATGCTTGGCATTGTTCAAGTGTTTCTCGATGACTAAAAGGATTATAAATTATTTCTAAATTTTATTTCTAATGGGGCTTCATTTTACTCTCTATTTTCTAATACTTCTCACAGGAATTCTGATGTTACTCGGTTCCGTGGAATTTGAATCCGCCGTTGATGGATTGTATCTGGATCCCACTAACTGTTACGAATTACTTTTTTTAGAAATTGTATTCGTTTCGTTTAAATTTTGTGATGTGATTCAAGAGCATGATTGCGTTCGTCTCTCCTCTGATCTCTCCGCGGCTGATGATTACTATTTCAGAAAAATATCGAATTTCAGAGCAGTTTTTCCCCGGATTAATCTCTACAAAAAATCATCTTAAGGAATTCGCATAAAAATCTGGTTTTTATGCGAATTCCTTAAGCTCTAGCTTCTTCGACCCCCTATCACGGTATTAATTAGGTCATCATGCTAACTAATTTTTTAGGCCCAAGACCC
This sequence comes from Calcarisporiella thermophila, assembly GCF_041956535.1. Taxonomy (NCBI): domain Eukaryota; kingdom Fungi; phylum Calcarisporiellomycota; class Calcarisporiellomycetes; order Calcarisporiellales; family Calcarisporiellaceae; genus Calcarisporiella; species Calcarisporiella thermophila. Next base: position 160,654 of record NW_027192222.1, read on the forward strand.
ATTGCTCCGGCCCCGAGCCCCTCTTTGACCTCCGCTTCGATGCTGACCCCTACCCCGCTCTACCCTTCAGTACCACCCCCACCTCCTATGTCGGCGAAGCGCGCAGCAGCGCTTACCCGACGTGTTGCACAAAATCGGGCTGCACAGCGGGCCTTTCGCCAGCGCAAAATCCAATACATCAAGGACCTTGAGGATAAGGCCACCGAGCTGGAGAAACTGCGCGAGTCGTACGAATTGCTCAAGCGAGAGAACGAGCAGCTCCACGCCGCCATCCAAAAATACGAGCAACAGCGATACTATCCGAACCGAAGCGAGAGACATAGCCTTTCGCCTGCCTCCGAAACAGAGCGCTCCCAGAGCTCCTTGTCCCCCTCATCAATAGGCGTCCTGCTTGGACTGGATAATCCGCAGGTGCTGAAGGATTTGGGATGGGGGAACGATGGGGCCTTGATCTTGAGCGAGCCGCTGCAAAAGCACGCGCTGCACCAGCCCTCCATATTGCAGCAGCTGAATTTGCTCGACCCTGAGTCGACCAATTCTGACAGCTCAGTGCAGGCGGAGCTGCGGTTTGGAGACTTGAGCATGGAGGATGAAAAAAAGCTATGGAGAATATAAACCAGATTCTCGCGATGATTCCCCTTGCAATAGCTATCTCTTTTGGGAGCATGACCCTGTAAGAAGCCACCGTAAGGAAATTATGCGGAAAGCATAAGGGCTTTTTTGTGGAAATGCCACAATTACCATTGGTTCACGTGGATTTTTAGCATACGAAATATGGAAACCAGGAGAGGCGCCCTATGAAATTTTATTCGTCTCGGCCCAAGCATGAAAGTTTGGGCCGAAATAAATATATGGAAACGAGTCTTGGCTGTGATCCTACGGCCAGACAAATTAGTTCCGTAAAAATTCCCCAAAATTTCGGAGTAAAAATATTCAAACAAAGGAATTTTTATCAGGTGGTAAATAAATTAATGTTATAATTTAAAAAATTCCTAAGCTGTAGAATATAATTTTAAAGCAATTAGATGGTAGCTGGCTCTTTAAATCATAGTAATATGACCTCCTGTGGTTTCACTTTTATGATAATGTATAAATTTTTTCCTTGTCAGCTACATAAAATACTCTCCCTCTTTGAATCCAGCCTACACATCTATCTAGCGTTGATACGTCAATAAATCCTTTCAAACCATATGCTGTAAAGCATCTCAGATCATAATCATCATTATCCCACTCTCCGGCCCACTGTACTTATGCTAACATAAATTCTTCTCCTCGGTATTCGTGATGGAAATAAAACTATAATATCCAGAGAAACTCAAAATTTGTTATCGATAATTATATAAATAAGGATAATTTCCATGACTAGATTTTGAAGCGTTAGAGAGATTGGAATCCAGTTGCTCACCTCGACCTCTGCATAATATTCTTTTGTAACCATTGAACTTGGTCTGCTATGATATCTCGCGTAACGATCAACTTGAACATATGCCTGTCAAGAACATTTAATTTTCATTAGCTTAACCGCTAGGAAAATAAGAAAATTTTATGCGCTTACTGCAACAGTATAATTATTACGCCAGTAATCCTCAGCGTCATTACGTTATCGCATCGAGCTTATATCATGTCCGTCTTTAGTCCGCAAGCGGCTATATTGAAAGCCCTTTCTTCCAACTCTCTATCATAACAAAATGTGTCCTTTAAATTATTTGAATAGAGGCCATACAATAACAAGGGGGTTAATACCTGTAACGAAGACGGACTAGTTTCGTATACAGTTGCATAGAACTCCTTGAGACGTCGGTATTCCACATCTTTCAATATATAAGATCTCATTGGCCAATAAAGCTCCTCCAGATAATCATCCAAGCCAAGTATATTTCTATTCATCCAGTAAGCCGAGTGCTTCCTCGTAGTAGGGAGAATAGATGAAAAATTGGGGTATACTGAATGTGATAAAGTTGCTCCCGGTAGATCAAATGATTCCTAAGGTTTGCGTAGGGGTGTCGTTTCGACCTAAGAAGCGGAATAATATTTTAACTATTAGTAGATCATCTTCATAAAAATATAGAGTGATAAGTATTATACTCTACTTTATATATGGCACCAAGATGCCACAATATCTCTCCATTGGATATTGCCAATAAGCCTGTTGGAGAACGACCAGGCATGATCTAAGTCTGAATAGTTGTTGTGTTACAATGGTTATTTCATACTTATACAAATATGTATAAGCAAGTATCTTAACATCATTAGGGAGTTTCCAGAATGAATCAGACAATAAATATATAAGGAAATTTGGATTATGGAATTTGATTGGCCGAAATATTCAAATAGTATATCTTTAATATTATGCCCTTCTTTTGAAAGCTAATAACTCTACCAATATACACCCAAATGCCCTCATTTTTGATGCAATGAATACTCCTTTTCTTGCCGCTTCTTTTTGGAAACCACCTGCAAAATTTTCCCTTCCCCTAGTAGTGTTATATAGAGTTGCTAACCTACCTTAAAACCCACCTGCTTATGTTGGTGGCCTTTTTCTTCCACCCTTGAACCCCCTAATTAGCAGGATAGAGAGGTCTACAGCAGCGTTCGGAGTAGGATGGGCCTCAGAGAGGGAAAGGTTTTGGCCCACAAGTAAATAAAATTAACCTATTTCCTCTGAGGAAATCAACCGTTGCTCCCGAACATTCGGGAGCAACGGTTAATTTCTCAGTACGAAAAAAATAGATATGCCAAGGAAGCGGGGTGGTATTCCCAGCTTCAACCAAACCCCCTTGGGCTCTAATGTGAATTTTAATTCCTTGACTCCATTTCTTCTTTTGACTCTCACTTTAGTTAACGAATTTTTAAAGGATATATTAACAGTTGCAGATATTTCTGAAACCCTGATTTTCTATCTTCTAAATCCAGTATGTCTGCTCAGGTTTGGAATCTCCCAATTGCTGTTTTTAGAATTAATTGTAAAAAAGTAATAATACTGAAAACAAAGTTATTTAAAAACGGTGTCCGCTATCCGTGTTCCCTAGCTTTTTCGAAGCCTCCGAATCGTGCGCTAAGAATTAGTAATCCTCTACACTTGATAACAATGAACAATGAGCAAGCTTTGGAACAGATCTTCGATAGACTGGCCCAACTGGAACGACGATATGAACGTCGACAAGACAGAAATGCCCAATAGTACGAGGACGAATCAGAGAACTCCCACTCTGACAATGATCCAGAAGAGGAAGCAGAAGAAGAAGAAAAGTTGGTTTCCGCCATTGAAGCACGCGAGGCTGGAGCATACAACTTACAAGGGAGTGTCAAACACCTCTTCCCAGAAGACTCCACACTCTCACTCTTATTAAGCAGATCAGCAAAGCGCCTCTTCCACAAGTACCCAACCCCAAGAGGAAGATACCTCCAAATCCCAAGACTGGAGAGCTTCTGGCAACATCGTATCCCAAAACAAACACTTCTACTGGACGTCTACTATAATAAACACCAAGTATCGAACTTAATATTTATTATAGCAAGGTAAGAACTAGTAATGTCAGAAAAAAAGATTATAAAATCCAATAAAGAACAAAAAAAATTCAAACTCGAAATTCTTACAATTCGTTTTATACAATAACAATTAATTAAGAATTTAGAAAACAACCAGTAAAATCAAGAAAGTATCGAAATTAAACCGAGGTCACATTCCAGTACTATTACATCTACCTTGCAGAAATCCAGAAGACATCCTGGGACTCGCAAGACCTCTCTTGCTCTTCCTCAACAAAATGGACGCGGATCAAGGAAAAATCGACCCCAAAGACCTCGCAGTCACCCTTGAAGATACGATCTACCTTACCCTATACACAGCCGCAAAGGTTAAAGTGGAACGCCGATCCAGGATTGCAAAAGAAGCCAAACTTCCGCAAGGCATGGCCCGGGACGCAAAATTCGTACGTTCGAGCTCAAAAGACAGCCTTTTTGGAGAGGGATTTATTAGCGAGGTTATAGAACAGGAAAGAGGGGCAATACTCTTCGACCAAACACACAAACCAAAGCCTCAGAGCAGACCCAACTACCAAGGAAGAAGGCAATATAATAATGGAAGACAGGGAAAAGGAGTTCGGGGGCAGAGGAGCCCCAGAAACCAGCGTTACGACAACAACTCCAACGCCAACTACAACTATGCACTGAGCAACCCAACCAACACGAGCTCGAGTCAACTCAACAGATTACCCGGGAATTAGAGGCAAGCAACCCTCCGGGAGGAAGAACACAGCACTTCGCCAAAGAATGGGAAAAACGAATTGGCAAGAGCTGGAGTACTATGACTATTCAAGAGGGGGTAAGAATACAATTCGAAAAATTACCACCCGAGGAGCCAGTAAGTCAATTTCACCTATCAAACCACGACCTACAGGCACTAGACAAAGCAGTGGAAGAATTCATAAGAGACGACGTAATAGAAAAGGCGAGTCCAAAGGCAAACGGCTTTCCGTCCAACCTCTTTCCAAAACGAGAAAAAACAAAGATCCGGCCACTCCTAGACCTACGACGGATAAATCGATATGTGCAGTACCAACATTTCAAGATGGAGGGATTGCCAACCATACGGGACATGATCCAACCGGGGGACTACCTGATCAAGGTCGATCTGAGCAATGCATACTTAACAATACCGGTCCACCCGAAGAGCAGACAGTACCTCTCGTTCAAACATCGGGGGGAAACATACTCGTTCAAGGCAATGCCATTCGGTCTAGCTTCAGCTCCACGAACTTTCTCAAAACTAATGAAGGACGTGCTAGAGCCATTAAGAAAACAGGGATTTCGCCTAACATATTATCTCGACGACATCTGCTTAATGAATCAATCAGAAGCCCAAGCAAAGAATCAAGCAAAGCTACTGATAGAACACCTTCAAGCTCTCGGTTTCATCATCAACGAAAAGAAATCAGAACTGATGCCGAAGAAGCAACAGATTTTCCTGGGATTCGAAATCAATACAATGACCATGAAAATCAAACTCCCGAAAGAGAAGGTCGCGCGAATCAGACAAGACATAAGATTCGCGAAGACAAAGCCGAGGACAGCGAGGCAAATAGCGTCACTGGCAGGCCTCCTAGCATCAACAGCACCCGCGGTGAGGCCAGCATTCATATTTCAACGACACTTACAAAGAGACCTCGCAAAACACCTTCAGAGAACCAACCAAGGATGGGAGAAGGTGATACCACTCTCAAAGGAAACGATAGAAGACTTGAAGAAGTGGGAAATCCTCTTAGACGTTCACAACTGCTTGCAAGTAAGAATTCCACCGCTGGACGAAACAGTGAACATAATGACAGACGCATCAGGTACAGGTTGGGGGATAGTGAGCACACACCTGACAACACATGGCCAATGGACAGACTCAGAGAAGAAAGCGTCATCGAACCAGAAAGAACTGCGGGCTATTCTCTTCGCTCTAAAGCTGCACACCAGACACTGGGAGAACAAGCACATAAGAATCAAGACAGACAACAAGATAGCCGTGGCCTAAAAAAATCAATATTTTACTTCAATTTTATACTTTTTTATATTTTATTATTACTTTCTGTAACTATGAATAAAGCACGATTTGGGCTCCGAAGGAGCAGATACCATCCAGCTTCGTTCCCCTTGGGCTCTCGCCCAAAGGGAATTATCGAGATAGAGTTATACAGTACTCCGCAAGTTTTCAATGGAAAATTGTTCCTAAGGGAGGAAAGGCCACTACCATGCATGTAGCTTAAATACCCTTCAACAAAATTTTGAATTTTTGGCCGTTTGCTTATTTTCATTGTCTGGTTAGAATGTATTCCTCTACTTACCCATGTCATAGCATTAAAAAGTGCCTATGAAGGTATCGTGAAGAACAGTGTAGCTAAGTAATGCATCCATTTCCCTATCTTTTTTCACAATTGGACAACGTTATGTTCACTGATACATCTTTTGCACACCATTGACTTTCCACGGTTACTCACCAGGGGTCGTGTTTGATTATTCCGGAGCTGTTCATCTTCCGCGTTTTATAATAATATTTCATCACTGTTTTCCTGAAGATACCGTATTTACAGATATTTGACCACACCGTAGTCATCTGTTGCCGCAAACTCTAATTGATGTGTATTTTGGAGAACCCGCCTTCTTTCAATTAAGCTCCAATCCAAGGAGAGGCTTTCTTTTGGTGGCCTTTGCTGATAAATAGAATCTATGCTATACTCTCCTTACGATATCAAGAGATGTTTTGATACCTTACACGTTTTTGAGGGCTGTTGTTTGCCTTAATTTCTCTAAAACACTAACTTTAGAAAACAAGTGGAGTGTTCTCGCGCTCGTTCTCCTTGCTCGATATTAGTGGGCGGTCTGAACGAGTTTTTTCTGATTGATAGTCGA
>NW_027192222.1:167292-234878 GCF_041956535.1 Calcarisporiella thermophila
AACCCGCCTTCTTTCAATTAAGCTCCAATCCAAGGAGAGGCTTTCTTTTGGTGGCCTTTGCTGATAAATAGAATCTATGCTATACTCTCCTTACGATATCAAGAGATGTTTTGATACCTTACACGTTTTTGAGGGCTGTTGTTTGCCTTAATTTCTCTAAAACACTAACTTTAGAAAACAAGTGGAGTGTTCTCGCGCTCGTTCTCCTTGCTCGATATTAGTGGGCGGTCTGAACGAGTTTTTTCTGATTGATAGTCGAGTAAACATTGCATACTGACACATTTTGAGAAAACTTTTTTATGAAGATCAAAAAGAGTGGCAATTTGTTGGTACAAATAAGCATATATTGAGTGTGAAAAAATATATGTTCATATCTTGTTGGATATTGGCTCCATGAGCATGAGATTATATCTGTTGATGGATATCTATCTCAAGTATTATTTCAAATTAAAACAAAAAATTATAATAATAAAGTTATTGAATAACCAAATTTTTCCAGATGGCGGATGGAATTTCAACGAAATTGCAAAAGTCATATATACATTTTGTTAAAACTCAGCCTCCTATCTCTCGGAAAATTTTCGTTTCAACTTTTGTGATAATTATGAAAGGTTATTGCCTTTATGTTATATTATTATAATATAAGTCATCATTGGTATACTTCATGGGATAAAAGAACAATAAGAGCAATAAGAAAAACACTTTAATTTCATATACCTTCGTGCGGCATACTTTAGATGCATATAAGATAAGGAGTTTCGACGCGCTTAGCTCAAGAGGATTTATTGGTGTCGAAGCAATCGATAGATGTGTCGGGTAGATACAAAAGGGATCACGAACCTATGTTGTGGATAAAGAGAATTTTTTCTCTCTACCCTCGACAAATGCGACGTAATGGAGTTAGAGAGTAGAGTCGGTAATAGCCAAGTCAAGGTTACATCTAGGAAATAGTTTTTAGTAAAATAGTGCTGTGTATAATGAAATCTGTCATATATTTGAAAACCTACTTTGATTATTTCCGTAGTTATGATTCTAAAAACGAGATAAGTTGAATATTTTTATAGTTTAGTGTACTTAAATCCAATCGTTAATATAGGAATTGGTATGAAGTTGTTAGTTATTACGGCCGAAATTGGCCCTTGGTCTAAGACAAATTTTTGGTTTTTGGCTTTTTTTCCGGCCAACCTAACAAATTTGCCAATTCTACATACTAGTTTTAGGCCATGATATACAGAATTTTGAAACATTGGAAATAACATTGATTCGATTTCGACCAAAGTTGCTTACGGGGAATTTTTATAGGGTGTATCAATACTCTCATCCTCCAAGTTATCTTGAATTGAAAGCATTAACATTGAATTGTTTCCAGCAAGTATACTATCGTTAGTACTTGCATTTAAATGATTGAGTTCATCTGGTATAGTTCCCCTATTGCTAGCATTATTTTCCTGAGGGTGAGATTGGTTCCCGGAAGTTATATCTAAAACGCATAAATTATTTTAGGTTGTAGCCTTTAGAATGTACATTATTATATGGAGTGCAATATTTGCAACTTTTCACATATACTTACTCTCACTCATATCTCCTATCAACCCAGGTATTGAGCCCACTCTAGACTTTAGATATATCCGGGAATAAATTTTTTGTAAAGATATTGCGCTGAAAATAAAATGGGTGGAGAGTTATAAAGGAACTACAAAATTTCGATTCAATGTCAATATGGAAATTTTGCGAGGTATTATAGCTTAATATGGAAATTTTGTGGGGTATTATAGCTTAATTTGACATCTTTTTGCAAGCTGACTCAGACGATGATGACTCAGATGATGATTGCTCTGGAAGATTAACCTTATTCTTTGTTGAATAATTTCTTTGAAATATAGAATTTGCTAATATTAATTACCTCAATTATTAAAAATTTCGAGAGCTTTCAAAACAAATCAGAAATGCTGAATTTAGTATTGTCAAAGAATATCTACAAATTAATATCTTCTTTAAAATTACTTATAGTAATATTTTTGACTACAGATTTTATATGGAACCGGTCCAAGACGGGTATTTTACATTCTCGCGTTATATTGCTCATTCTGATACAGCTAATGGATACCGATTCTATAAAAAAGTGATATATGACATTTCAATAACCAAGTCAACAAAAAAAAATCCACACCGCTAAATAACATTAATTTAATTTCAGCCAAATTTTCTTTATAAAACTTTACTATAGGACTCTTACAGGGCCGTCCAATAATATAAACTTGCGTAATAAAGCATTTGTATCTGGTGTATTAGGCCTTATGTGCCTAATACACCAGATACAAATGCTCCGATAATTGCTGGCGACAATGTTATAAGTTGTGTAGTGATAGCTGAATACCATCCTTGACGCCAAATAATCAACCATTCATCAATTTCGCCTTCATTAGATTTGGCCTTAATACCAAAGAGATGGTTGCCACCGTGATTGCCAACGTCTGGAAACCAAACGGCAAAAAAACAACAAAGTGACATGGCCAGGGATTCCGAACCGCGGATGCTCATATCCCATAATGCGCCTGCATATTGCTCTATCGTTGAATTCGGTAACTCTTTAAATCGTGGATTATTTGGCGGATCAACCTGAAATATTGAATCCACGCAAGTCTCGTCTACTCCAAAGCATTCCGATACTGCATGTAGTGCTTCACGTAGTCCAGCATATCCTCCTTTAGATCCTATTGGCCCTTCACCGCCGAATGCACCAGAAGCTCCCGTAAGCCTTTTATCTCGCCATGTCCACAATTTTTCGAGGGAAGCCGGTGTCAATTTATCTCGAAAAGTAAAGAGTATAAATTCAAGTTGATAAATTGCAAATACAATTTCTCTCGTGATGATTGTTTTGTTTTTTTCTTTCTTCACCTTTGACCATTCAACTTTAGACTGACAATGGCTTGGATTTAGTAACCAAGTAGCCATAGCTTCGAAAGTCTGATCTGGGAGTCGCGTCCGATTGCTAACTTCAGTTGCCACACTACGTAGTTTTATCCTTATATCCTTTAAATCGCCAGTGCCATTTTCCAATGCACGGAGAGCATTTGAATATTCCCTAAGCTCAGGAGTGTGTTCTGACTTAATTTTTGGACTCCATACCGCTCCAAATCCAGCCTCTACCGTAGGCAGTAGGTATACAGTTCCGTGAAGGTGAGAGGTCATAAGCACAACTCGAACACGTCGTGTATAAATGGCTCGAGCAGAATCATAATTATTTTCTCCTGTACCTTCAGCCAAAAACACGATTGATCCAACGATATTAAGTATTGCTAAAGAGTATAATCCCATTGCGGTCGCACCAACTGCAGTTGGTAAAGAAAAAACCAAGAGCATTACGATTTGGACACCCCGAAACCACTTAGGTAATGAATCCCACCACATATATGGTCCAAATTCTGTGCGTGCCTTCCAAACCCACGAACGAGAACGCTCAAAGTTGATGCATATCACCCAGACAACCCACTCAATTGCTACAGATATTAATATTACGGGGCAGTATGCGTATAACGCTAAGCATTGGAATACCCCTTGCACACATTGAGGAATTCCAGGTACAATTTTAAAGCCCGTTACATCGCTGACAATTACCGACTGAGCTTGCACTGGCAATAGCCATCCCGAAGCCGATACCAATCCTATCCAAATTACAACTATTATATTTATAATGATTCCTATACGACCATCGCGCGATCCTAATATTCCTCCCTGATCAAATCCAGTCGCCATAAGTCCTCGGTGTATTGTAGAAAAGAGTGTTACAGCACCAAGCGCAGCTGCCTCGTGGAGCGCAGACTGTGACATTCCAGTTTTGCGAGTATTAGCCTGACGTTTATCCAAGCTAGCTCTGTTAATCATAGTGTAACCAGAGTTGATGTAGCGTGGTTAAGCAGAAAGAAACTAAATAAATAAAACGATTAGGTTTTTTTTTTTTGCAAATAATAAATAAAGAAATATGTAGAGTGTTTATATTGTAAAGGAATAATGATGTGGCTATATGGCTGAATGGCTTAAAGATTTATATTGCGATTCTGAGGAGGAACAAGGTGAAATCTGGTGTTGTTTTGCATAAGGATTGTTGTGCCATCCTTTGCATAACCATAGTACAAGTGGGGAGAGGGTGAGATTTTAACAATTTCCTGACTGCAAAACTCTCCAGAATGGGATAGAAGAATTTACTAGCGGCTTTATTTTTTAAACAGCAGTGGAGCCACATTGTATGTTGATTAGCCTATGGTAGCGGGCTATAAATACCTTTTTTTTTAAAAAACTAGGATATAATATCCTAGTTTTTCAAAATATTTTTATACCCCTCTATATAATTCCATCTAAAAATAAACTTTAATGCTCGATTCAAATTTGCAGCCCATCCTGTTAGGTGGGGGTTTCAAAATATTTAGAACAAAATACTTTTGAGCGAGACTACAATATCATGTTTTTATTCCACTGGAAAAGAATATACGAGCGTAAAGAAGAGAAAGTCTCCGTGTGAGCGCATTGTTATCCTAATCTAGCAATTGGAAAGAAGTGATCATGTCACGTGACTGCATCACCTAGCAATGGGTGCGGCAGCTTCGTTGAATAGAGGTGGAATACATTAAATGCTAGGTTGTAACTTATCATATTAAAAATAGTCTTAAAATATTAAATTTTAGACTTAAAACCCCATCTAAATTTTATTTTGTTGTGTATAATAGCAAGTGGCGATTTTTTGCAATCTCTTTTCAAGATGAAACTAATACAAATTAACTCGATATAGGATGTATTCTTAGTTAAAGTGGCTCCATAAAGCTGGAGCAGATTATTTTTATTAATAACAAGGGGATATGCCGTATATAAATATAGTCAGATACTACAAAAAATATAATTTAGCGATGGGGGAGTTCAGGAAGGGCTCTAGGGAGCCGATCCCATCGATAGGGTTGATTTTTCAAATGGAATAATTATAGTGAGACTTTTAGATTTACAATGGCTTAACGTAATTGCTCGGAAAAAGCCCACGCTTTCCTTTGGTTGGGCTCACCACCTCCCCCTCCCACCATCCGTCGGGAAGTTTGTGAAGCACAGCGAGGGTATCTCCTCGGGAGAACGAAATTTCTTCAGGGATGGCGGCAGTATAACTCCACAGGGATTGTACTAAATCAATAAAAAAAGGAAAAAGGCATTAAATGGCCATCATAAAGTAGGGGTTAGCTATATTTGCATACCATATTCCAAAATAGTCCTCCCATCGGGTGTAATATTTGTTTGAGGCTGGGGAGCTATATTTCCAGCTCCAACTCGCATCGGAGAAGCTTCTGGCATCTTCTGCAGATGAGATAGGCCAACAGATGGGGACATCCTCTGACCCTGTGGTCTTTGCGGTGGCCTCGCCTGCTGATTATGAGGAGAGCCAAACTGAGAAAGAGGACCTTGAGCCGGCATCGGCTGTGACATTCTTTGCCATCCAGTTTCGCCTTTAGGTCCTACCCTTCCTGCAGGTGCACCTGCCGCAACCTGTGACAATTGAGGCGCTGGAGGACGATTATGACTAGAATGCACGAATCCTCCAATGGGTCCAGGTGCGCCTGAGCTTCCTGGCATATAAGTTTCACTTGTCACCCGCTTATGTCCCCCGCTACCTATTTGGTTTCGATCGCTGGGAGGGGGTCGCGAAGGCCAGCGCGAATCAGGAGGTGGATATCTCAACATAATGTTCTTGCTCTCGTCAGTTGCTGTGGAGGTAGGATTTTTTACTGAGATAAACTGCTGTGAGAAAGGGCGCTGAGAACTCGAAGCGTGTGGGCTGTCATTGAGATTTGGCTCTGCATCAGTAGTATTTCCAAATGGTGGTCTTGTGCTGACGCTAGAAGGCGAATTAAGAGGACGATATGGTGTAGGTCTACTGTGAAATTGTTGAACATGCGTTGAAGCAGAGGAAAAGCCTTGAGGTACTGAGGAGGTAGAAGCCAAAGGGGAAAAAGTTAAGGGTGGATTTCCATGAACTGAAGATGTAGCTGGTTTGCTGGGAGACACCGTCCCCCATGTAACACTGCTAGGTCGTTCACTATTGCTCACATTCATTTCCTCCTTGTGAGATTCGTCAGGATCGACGGGTTTGCCTTTGTAATCGGCATTTGCTTGAACAGGACGATTGAAATGAGAGGGGGGTGACGGCGACGATGCTATATTGCTTGCAGATATGGGCCGAGAATTAGGGAGATCATCTTCGAAATCCTCATTAATTTCTTCTTTTTCTACTCTGCGGCGCTCCATCTTTTGGGTTGATCGGGTTTCTGTACCAACGGGAGAGGTTTTAGCGGCGGAAGGGGAAAGGGATGACGGAACTGGTGAGGGGACAATGGAGGAAGGGGTAGCAGTAGCCGGAGGACTACTGGAGATAGGCGACGAGATGGGAGAGGTGGTCCGTAGTGCAGAAGCTAAAAATGCTCCGTCATCCTTGGGTGAGGTCGAATAGGTCTGCTGATCCCCCTCATCATGGAATTTCGCATCGATGGATGGCTTTTTTTCTAGCATTAGCGAATCTAGAATGGTCTGCACATCGTTAACTGCCCTGGTAAAATCGGCCTCCGAATCACCCTCTACAGCTAAAGTTGAGGCTCGCGAACTTGTAGGCTGAGACGATGAGATATTTGTAGAGGCATCATTGTTGACAATAGTTGAAGCCGCTTGGCCACCGGTAGTAAACATCAGTGGAGATATCCTTCGATTTTTGAAGTTATATTCCGAAAGATCAATGGGAGCATAGGGGATTGGCTCTAAATATTACGAACTGATTCATACAAAACTCATAGAAATATATGGAAATACCGTTTAACTTACTTGGTTTTTCTGCCCCAGTCCCTTTCTTGCTCATAAAGGTGGTCAGCTCCTCTTTGATGTCACAAGTCTCAAGCATTACGCGAGCTGCTTCAGCAACTTCATCCTCTAAGACGCAAGTGGATGAAACGATATTGGAATATTCCCACATGCATTCACGCATCAACTCTAGCCGCTTAACTTCCATACTCTCAAAAACCTAAAGTTGTTACAAATTTCAGAATGATATGCGTGTCAGGTGTGAATAGAGAATTTCATAGATTACCACACACGCTTTCTCCCATTCTACATTCCATTTTTCCGTGAACTCGGAGTGAATATCGCACGCTCTTTTCATTTCCCGATCTTAGAGGACCAAAACAAAAATAAGAGTTCAAATTTTTGTCTTTCATAAAAATAAACGGCCGAAGGGAGAAATACCTGCAGCCAAAACTGAAAGAAGGGATGCGTCAATGGCCTCTTCAATCTATACAACAGTAAAATGCATGGTTAAAGAAGCTCACAAATGATCTGTAAATATGAAGTGGAATTACTGATTCAACATCGGTTCCAATTGAGGCGGTTTGAAGTGCCTTCCACTTTTTTAATTTTTCGCATTCCACATGATAAGCTTTCTTTGCCTAACATAATCAGAAAGCAAGGATTAGAACCAGCTTAAGTTCACTTCACTTGAAGTGTATTAAATTTAAGAAAAATTGAGAGACATTACCTCGAGGGCGTTGGCTTGATAGAGCTGTTTAAGTTGGAAAGTATTTTCCAAAGAGGACTGATGCTAAAATAGAAATATATAACAATCAGGAAACAAAAATAACAAAAAATCTTTTAAGACATCTATTTACTCCTTTTCGAGTTTCCTTTTGTTCTTCTAACTGTTTGCACAGGGGCTCATAGAGCTCATTTCTAAGTTTCTCTGCAAAATTAAGATGCGCCTCTCCACTCTTTAATACTGAAGCTTGAATTAGCTGCAACGAGTCACGGAAAGAACTGTTCAAATTACAAATTAGCTTCTCAATTGATATAAAGGCTCTGTGTCAAAATTCAACCTTGCTAATTCATCTCCACCCAATTGCAATTTCGAAAGCTGGAGTCATCATTTCGAGTATAGTGTTAGATATGGACTAAGTGGGTTAAGAAATGAAATAAACTACCTTTAATAGCTGTTCGCCATAGGAATGCTCAATTTCGGCTCTATGATCAGGAATTAGAAAAAGAAATAGGAAAAAGTTCTAATAAGAGTCGCACACCTTGCTATCATAAATGCCTTGAGCTGCTCGCATGTTTCTTTCCCTTGTCTAAGTCTCTCATACAGCACATCTTTTCCTTTGTCGTCACCCTAAAAATAGAAAATTAGATAGCATGTTAGATCTAAAACTATCCAGAGGTGTTCCTTAAATGTCAATGATAAATACCCAGAAATGAGATGCAAATGATGATTCAGTAGTATCTGGTGGCATATAATCTCTGCTGGTTCTTATTGAGAGAGTAGAGATTCTGGGGAAACTAGTTGATCAAAAATATCTAGAAAAGCTGTAGGTAACAGCCAAAGTGGCTAGGCAGAAATTAAATCCACTTCTGTTTTGATACCGCGCCACAATGATTCTCGTTGTTTCCCCATCGATTGTTCTATTTTACTCTTACGAATCCAGGTCTAAAAATATCCCTGTGGTGTATGATCGTGGCTCTGAGCCCAATACATGTGGATATGCTTTGCCTTTACAACTTCACTTTATTGAATATATACACTCTCTAGGTCGTTCAATAAATTCAGGCGCAATAGAAAGAATTCTCTTGATTCAAAAACATTTTACTAATCAAAATCGATAATTTAGAAAAGCACCGGATCGGTTTGACCAATATCTTCGGCGTTTGAAGCGTTACTAAGGAGTTTTCCTTGTCTAAGCAATGCTCATTCATTTCGCAAGAAGCCACCCTGGTTAGAACCGATATAATATAGTTCATCTTGCTTGAATTCGTCGACTCGCTTACGTGCAATAAGGACCCCTTTCTAGAGGAAATTTTGAACTAACATCCTCTTCCAGAGCGAACTCTATTGAGTTATAATGGTGCACTGTGGCAATACATTCAGTCCAAACAGCTGACACGGTATCTTGCAACAGACATAACCGAATATCTTTTCGTATAATAAAATATGTCTTCCTTCTCGTAAGTAAAAGTACTATGCATTCCGTCACACCTTTGTCATTCAACTTGTTCATTCAAATCAGCTTAATTAAAGGAGAGTCTAGTTTAATCTAGAGACTATGATATTTCCAATGAAATGCGGAGTTTTTGCGCGATCTTAAGGCCATCCCTAACGGGACCACAGAGGTCATGGATTTGCATACTTAGATCTGGTAGCACATTGCTCTAGCTTGCGAAATCTGCGAGAGGAGGGTGAGGGTGTTAGGGCAACGTCTTCTACACACCTAAATTCGAGTGCTTGGACCAACACTTGTTGTTTCATGCAACCAAATTCAAAGTCAGCTTTGGCGCTTAACGCTATGACAATTTTAGAATTGGATAATATTCCCTTGTATCTTGGATGCTGACATATTTGGTTAACCCCATACTGATGTTCAATATACCTAAAGTCGATAACTGATCGATTCGAATCTTTCTTTTTCAGTTTCAAGGAGAGCACTCGAATTTTCAAAATCGGTCGATTTCTAGGCGCCCTGAGAAGTTACAGAATTAGAAATTCAGAACGATCTAGCATTGTTTTTTTTTTGGCCAAGACGTCATGCTACTTTTACTCTACTCGCCAAAACCGTGTGTTCCTTGGTAATATATATATATGCACACTCGCACAAAGTTAGAGAGCGCTATCCGACTTTTTGCAACGCTATCTGATTCCTTGTTAACAATTAAACTCAATTCAAGTTGCGACAACCATCCAGCCACAAGATTCCACCACAGTGGTCGATAGCTCTGCTCAATTCTAGAAAGAAGCCGTATGCGGGAGAGAAAGTAACTTTGAACATTGGCGTTCATTTTAGTTGATCATCACTGACAAATCATTTTCTTCTCAAACTATCTAGGTCCATAGTGGTATTATGCCTGTCATTGAGCAAATCAAGAATTTCATTCGCCAAGCCGAGGGCAAGCGTCAATTAGATAAGCACGAAAAGAGAGGCGAGAAAACCGGGAAAGACCACTGTTCAGATATCGCGAGGATAGTTGCAGAAGAGCGTCAAGCTCGTGAAAGGATTCCGCATTATCCGGGGCTTGATCGATATAAACTTCTGGAAAAGATAGGAGAGTAAGTAGAGCTAGTGGTTGTGGCTGCGCATTTCCTTCTTTATATTAATTTATTTGCACTTGTATACGATTGCAACTGTCTGGATTCTAGTGGCGCCTATTCGTGCGTGTATAAAGCCGTAGATCGAGTAACCGGTGAAAAAGTTGCAATCAAGATAATTCGAAAACAAGAAGTCAAAGCCGCCAAGGTGGGTTTCGGTCTATACTTCTCTTAATAATAGGTCTTGCTCAATTTTGCAACTTCTAATAACTCTAATGCTTTCGACTCTGCTTGATCCGTTTCCATAGAATGATGTGGATAAACATGTGCATAAAAATGTAAGAAGCGTCCCACCCGTACCCGAGGTAAAACCTATCAAAGGTACTTCTAGGAAAACGGAACGATTGGACCTAACTCCAATTGTATAGCACGCTGATATTTACAAAGAAGTGCAAATAATGCGAAAGATGAATCACCCGTCCATCATTAAGCTGCTCGACTTCTCTGAATCTGCCGACTATTACTACATGATACTTGAGCTGATGGAAGGAGGAGAGCTCTTCTATAGCATTGTAAGGTTTACCTATTTTTCTGAGCAGCTGGCCCGTCATATCATCATCCAGGTTGCCGAGGGAATTCGGTATATGCATAACGAAAAAGGAGTTGTACACAGGTAATGATTCCGCTTTTGACTGGCTTATTGTATTTTATTTCAACAGCCCTCCTCACTTAATGTTTATCCGCATTTCCAGAGATATTAAACCTGAGAATCTATTGATTGAGCCCATTCCCCTGAGATATACAAAGCAGCCTAATAAGTCTCTGATAGATGGGGAAGTTAAAGAAGACGAAGGAGAGTTCATCCCAGGTGTGGGAGGTGGGGGGATAGGGCGCGTGAAAATTGCCGATTTTGGGTTGTCCAAGGTTATTTGGGAGGAAAGCACCCATACTCCCTGTGGTACTGTCGGTTATACTGCCCCCGAAGTAGTAAAAGATAAGCGGTACAGCAAGGGCGTGGATATGTGGGCGCTCGGATGTGTATTATACACATTATTATGTGGGTTTCCACCATTTTACGATGAAAACATTTCTCAATTGACGCGCAGGGTGGCACATGGAGAATACACTTTCTTATCACCTTGGTATATGTTTTATCTGATCCCTTTTACTATATGATTCGAGCAACTTATGCAGTTTATTGCCATTGAATTAGGTGGGATCCGATTTCGGAAGAGGCGAAAGATCTGATCCGCCATCTACTCTGTGTTGATCCTCATTCTCGCTATAGCATAGACGAGTTTTTTGCCCATCCTTGGATACAGGGAAAGACGATGAAAGATGATTCTGTTGAGAGAACAGTGGAAGAATCGGGCACTGAAAATTCTAGTTGGAAATTGGTCGAGATTCCACAGAGTGAAGCTATTCCAAAGCCAAAACGCGGGAGGAAGGAAAACATATCACCAGGCTTGGCCATTCTAAGAGATGCAATTGATATCAGCCATGCGGTTCAACGCGTAGAAGAAGAAGAGTGGCGAAATAGCAAGCTATTTAATGGAAATCAAGCTTCAGAGGAGAGAAGAGAGAGAAAGAAGAATCAAATTAATAGTTTGATCTATAGTAGTGACTTGAAACGCCTCGCTGCTCATAACAAGGATCAGGTTAATAGCATCACTGCTCTCACTCCGAAGCCTCCGGTGCCTCGATTAGAATCACCTCCGCTTTCTCATTCTCCTATTTATGGCCCATTTAATGACGCTCATCTTCTCCAGGAGTTGACACGCGAAAAGCAAGCTGCCCGCCAATATCTTCAAAAAATTCAACCGTACCAACCTATGCGGATGAACTTGGACTTGAGTCATGCTACGTTACTGGAGAGGCGCCGTCAAAAAATGAAAGCCAATAACAGAGAGCCTATGCTCCTTTTTGGCTGAATTTACCCTGGCTAACTCCTGTCTAACCGGCATATGTATATATCTATGTACATTTTTACCTCTATATATAATCATCTGTAAATAAATTTCCATTATCTTTCGTTTGACATTTATATGTAATTTTGCTCCTCTTGTAATACAATTGCTATTTCTTCTTACCTAATAAATGGGGGGGGGGACTAGTTTTAAATCAGATTGCATTTCTCTAATAATGTATCTCCTAAATAATATTGTATATTCTTCTATAAAAGAATCAATTTGCGCTAAAAAATGTGGAATATAGCAGGTCTCTGAAAAGTATCGTCATAGTTAAGAATCTAGAAGGTACGCTAGGACTTTGCCTGATAAGATAAAAGCTTCAATACTGATCAAGCAAAGGTATAGGTCGATCTCACAGGTTAAGGTATTGTGAATATGCTGTTTGATTGGAAATATGATTAGTAATTATAATGATCTCAGACTGTCCTTTGAATAGATTAATGGCAATCTTTTATATGCGGTTCCATCTTTCATCACGGCAGAAGATGCTTTACCTCGTCTTGACTCTTATTTAAAGTGGTAGTATTAAATGGCACTGTTTACAAGCAAATTCAAAATCGAAAACCATGCTCAACAAACTAAGAAAGTAAAGGAAGCACAGATTAATTAATGAACTCAAACTAGTTAAAAAATATTATAACGAATTACATGGACGTTCAAAAAAAAGTAAAGAATATTATACAGAGTAAATGATTAAAAACGAAGTCTATTTCTTAGAGACTATCTGTCGTACCCCATCCGCCCACAATGTCTCTATTGTTCCGTCCGGTAAGACTCTACGATGATACGCGTCACACTGGATTTCCTACATAGCGATTCTTCGATTAACACAATAAACTATGGTAAACTCGATGTGGTATTTATACCTCAGTACCATCTGGATGACGTATCCGCTTAACTCCTCCGCGAACTGTCATAACGGTTCCATCTCCAAATACAACCTCTTCTTCTCTTTCTGCTCCTTCTTCTTCCTTGAATTCTTTGTCATTTCCCTCTACTACCCGTTGAACAATACCGGTGGGATGTCTAACTTCAATTACATTACCCTCGCGTCTCTGTATCTGGCCATTTGGAAACCGAGTTTCCTCAATTCCATCCGCAAATCTTATTGTTTCCGTTCCATTAGCAAAGTGGTAAACGGTCCGATTACCGGGGATATGTATTTTACGGTCTCCGTTGGTAAAGAAGCTAGTAGTTCTCCCTGAGGGCTCTAAGTGTTTGATGGTCCCATTAGGAAAGAGTTGGAGTCTAGAGCCAGATGAGTATATGCGAGTGCGAGGAGAGTCCTTCTCAGTGGGTTGGTCATCCTATTTATGGGTGCCACTAACTTGAGATGTTCTATTACACGCATTGTATAGCAAATCAAATACTTACCTGAATACATACGCCAAGGTTTTCGATTTGTTCCTCCAGAGAGTCCAAAGCACAGGGTTCCTTCTTCGCGTTATTCCGTTCGATTGGATCCTTGCCTTTGGTCGTCGCTAAGCCGAATGCAGACGAAGTTGTCGTTGAGGTGTATGGGGTGGTGCTGCTTTTTGTGCTGGTTGTGCGGGAGACTGTGGGGGGAACAGTGGAGGAAGCAGACAAAGGCCGCTCCACTTTTGTTGTTGCACTTGAACTTCTCTAAAAAAAATTGTCTTAGGGTTATTGCCACAATGATTCTCCAATTATTTATCCTAACCTTTATTGTGGATGCAGGTACGGGTATTCTCGATAATGCAAGCTTCTCTTGCTTCAACGTAACCACTTCCGCGAGTAATTTTTCATTTTGTAGTGTCAAATCATCAACTTGTTTTTGTAAGCGCTCCTCCTCCACCTTGTGGCGAGATTCCTTTGCCTGTAATGATTTTTGGCATTCGGCAAGCTGCTTGCGGAGATGTTCTGCCTCTTCGCGATCCCTGATATCGGAAAGAAAGTGCGTTAAACGAAGCATCATAAAGAGGGCTCAAATGTGGTGTTACTTTTTCCCAGGCATCATTTCAACTGCACGGCGATTTCGTTCCCAGAGCTGCCTCTCCCTTTGTAGTTTTTTCATCTCTTGTGCTTTCCACTTTTCCAGCTTGTTCCGCTCTTCTTTTTTGTACTGCTCGAAATCGGGCTATAAGCAATCACAAATTAGACTCTGTGTAAAATAAAAGTGAATAAATGAGCTACCTTATCTATTTTGGCTTCACGTAGCTCTTCAGTGGTAATTTGCAACTCTTGTCTTAATCTGATCACTTCTTCTCTCGTTTTCTCCAACTCGTCTCGATATTCATCAAGTTCTTTTTCTAGAGACTGCCAACGTCCAAAAATAATAAAAATATTAAAGCTGATTTTGGATAAATACACATACACGATTAGGCTTACTTTAATACGTGCATCGACACCGTAGTCGCTCTCCGTCTTTTTTTCTCTTGTTCTCTCTCTTTCGACTAGGCCCCCTCCTTTCATCCTTTTTATTCCCAGCTTACATCGCTCCTGCTCCCAATCCTTTGCTTTATTATCTTCCAAGTTATCTAGTAGAAGTGGTCGTGAATTCCGCGCTTGAACTGGAGTTTTACCATGCTCTAACCAATATGCTAATCCGGGGGAAATAGTGACAGTACTTAATGGTTTCGAAATCGGCGTCTTGTTAATAGCACTCCCCGCGTTTCTCCACCCTCTTCTCTCCTCCATTGTGTATGTTGGAGCCTCCTCGTTCGCCGAATCTTGAGTTACAAACTTTTCTTCATCTCGAAATAATTTCTCTTCCACGCTCTCAAACTCTCTTAGCTCAGCTTGTCTCCTATGTTCCTCTTGTGCCCACCGTGTGCGATGCGCCTCTCGTGCTGGCCGCATAATTTTTACCTCAACTGAGAGGTCTTCGGTGAGAACACTTTCGTTTTGAAGAGCTTTTGCTCCTACTGTTCCAGATCGAGAGGAAAGTTTCTCAATAAAACTTGGAATCTTAACAGAAAAACATTAATCGAAACACAATATATGAACAGTTAAATAAGAGAAGCTTACGGCTCGTCGGGCAGGTTGCGATTCTTTCTGCCGAATAAGCTTTTTTTGTAGAATCTCGTCAACAGAGAGGATTCGTCCAGATGGTGCTTTAATAGATTAACGTATTAGAAATGTTTTTTTTTTTAGAACAGAGATTTCAAAACGAGAAAAAAGAACAAAAACAAGATGAGAACTCACATGAAAATCCTTGTATTTGGGTTTCTTGAGGTGAAGTTGACTATTTAATGGAGAATAATTAAGTGTCTTATGATCAATTGTACACAAAAATCCCAGAAGAATGTAAACCTTTAGCTCCGAATCACGTTTCTGATCGAGAGCCGCCCTCAGTTTAACGTTCAGCGGAGCAAAAGCTGGGGTTGTGCGCTGGTTAATCCCATTCATGCATCAAAAAATCTTTTCTGGAGTTGCGAACAAAATACAATTAACGCGAAATAACTTTTTTCGCGCAAAATTAAGTTTCTGATATTAATACATATATAAAAATTCAATAATGATATCCCATTTATAAACCCACTAGAGTTAATACGAGGCTGGCTGCTAATCTCCCTTAGCAAAGTAGAATGTGCTCATCTTAATTTTCTAATGCGTTTATGTAAATTAGCCTTAATCATTGCTTCAACTTTCTTTTTGTCCCCCTTCCCCCTCTCCTTCCTTAATGTTTGAAATCTCATTGAGGAGTATGACTCATTGCTCTTTAAAATTGGATGGTGTATTGTTTACGAATTATAAACTCTAGTTGATAATTAGAAATTGACTCAGAGCAATCTATTCTTACATTTTTTTTTTTTTTCTCACATTAATGTACAATCTTTGCCGAAAGAATGAGCACCGGTGCTACCATTTTTTTTATTGCAACAACTAATACATCTGTAAAAATAGTTAATCATCAAGTAGTCCAATATAATCTTTTATTAACCTCCATCCCCATCTCATTCATTCTTAGGTGTAAGAACTTAACTAAAGTTTAATAACATAGCGACAAGAGCGAAAAATCGCGTAATTTCAACAATTACTGCGCCACAATATTTCTTCATAACGTCACTTTGTATGTGAAAAATGTCTCTTCATACACTTTAGTATTTCCATGTCTCTTTAAACGGTTGTACTTTGCATTCTTATTCTTTTCCTTTTCTTTTGCATGTCACACGCTGATCGAAGTACGCCTGAGAATATCCGCACGTGGCTTGTCCATTCGCTCACATCGTCGTGGCAAGGTCACACTATAGCGGCCGATCTCTCTAACGATGTGCTGCGTGGCATCTATGAGCAATGGTCTTATTATGAACCGGACGTCAAGTGTGGTATTCTCTTAGCACTGCTGCAAATAAAGCATTCCCAAAGGAACGAAGTTAAAGAGGTGATGCAACAGGTAAGTTTTTCCTTTATTTTAGTTTTTTCTATGCTTTCAACAATATTTTCTGTCTTTATCATTTTTGTCTTGTTTATGCAAGATCTAGAAAGAGTAAAAAGAGAAATGCGACACCCTTTATGTCATTTTCTTTTTCCTTTTCTCTTTCCTGTGCCTCTTCCATTTCCGCTCTCCGCTGCTATCTCTTTATTAATCTTTAATAAACATTAAGAGAAGTAGTGGAAAATATTGGATCTGCAAATTTTTATATGTCGCTTAGTAGACTTGACGATATGATTGACCGCTTTATCTCTTTTGCATTACCATTTCAATAGCTCATCGATCATGCAAGCCAGGATGGTGATGACTGGGTTCAAGTGATAGCGCTCATGCTTAAACCATACCCGAGCGAAGGCAAGCTTGATGTTGATGTTTTGCCACAAGAGAAATACAAGGAACATTTCGATCAGCTGAGGAACAATGGTATGTCATACAACTAATGTCCCTTTACCATAATCTAACCCTTTTTTTCCTTTGTTAGTTCGTACTAAGGGAGCTAAATTCTATCCGAATGAGTGTGCATACATCAATTCAAAAATCGCCAAATCATACACATTCGATGGGTCTCCTCCTGAATTAATCACTCATACCACGCATTTTAAGATAAATCAAGCACAAGCAATAGATCCCCAAGCACGGCTTGACAAACTTAATAAGCTTGCAGCTCCAGTCACACCTCTTTCCGCCACAGCTGCCGCCGGCGGTTCTGCACCTGCTTCTTCCGCTGCTAGCGGTAAACCCATGCCAGCAAGTCGCCCACAGCCATCAGCTTCTGGTATTTTCTTAAATAAGCGGAAATCTTCTTCGCACTCTTTCTTACGAAGCAGCGCTCCAACAAGTCGTCCGGGTGTGACTGGGCTCACGTCAACCACACCTAAATATCAGAAACAAACAAAAATCCAGGTCCTGGACTATGAGGCGGGACGAGATATCATTGTGCAGCAGCAAGCTGCCGCATTAAAAAAGCAACAAGGTGCGTAGTTTGGGAAATGGGTATTCTGCGTGAATTTATTTTTCTCACTCTTTAATATATCGCATTTCAGATGAGCAGCAGGAGAAGGAGCAGAAGAGACTCGCACAGAAACAGGCTCAAGAAGAGAAAAAGCGCCAACAAGAGGAGCTGAGAAAACAGAAGGAGCGCGAACGTGAAGAGAAAAAGGCGGCGAAACGACAGGCCGAAGAAGAGGCTCGAATTAGAAAAGAACGGGAGCGTGAAGAGCGCGAAAGGGAAAGGGAAGAGAGAGAAAGAGAGAGAGAGCGTGAACAGGATGCAGACGGCGAGGGTTCAGCACGGAAAAGACAGAGAAGACTGTCCAGTTCAGGATCTCAAGGTAAAATAAATATGGTTACCTATTAGATCGTTATATAACACAATTTAACATTCCACCATTCTGCTTTAGATTTTGGACATATTAATGCAGTATCTCCAATTCAAGAATCGCCATCGGACACTGTCTATCGTAATGGCATTAATGCGTATACGCCTCAAACCCCGTTAGGCGGCCGCTCCTCCTCTTATTTCGCAATGGATCCGCATTCTGTGTCTCCGTGGGGGAATAATGCTCAGTCTCCGCCCCTACAATCCCCAATACGACAACAGCAATTTCCGCCTCCCATTTTGCAACATCCTAATATACCCCAACTTCCTCCGCTCTCTCGATTTGCCTCATCCCCTAGTACGCTTATTCCTCCAGTAAATAGTCCACAAACGCATCCATCCGTAGAAATGCAAATGTACTCTTCTCCCGTACAAACATCACCAGTTGCAAACATGATGCAAAGCCCATCAACGGCTACCTCCATGTATACTACGGACTGGGCGATGCTTCAGCAACAACAACAGCTTCAGCAACAACAACAGCAGCAGCAACTGCAACCGCAGCAGCAGCAACCACAGCAGCAGCAAATTCTCCCTGGAACTCAGTCTACAATACCAAATCAGTGGAGCCAAGAGCCGATTAGACCGAATCCAGAGCAAGAACTCATCGAGTTGAATCGGCGTGACCTGGACCGCATCGATGAAAACACTCGACGGGCCGTGTTCGAAAAGATGAATGCTGTGAGCTCGCAAAATTTGCGATTGATCTTAGATTTCCTATTGGGCAATCCAAGTGAGTCATACTAATGATCCCCATCTAGCTATTCTATCATTAATTTCTGTATTTAATGGATACTCCAGTCGAGCCAAAACCGGATCAAACCCCCATGCAGGTGATTCTCAACACAGAATCATCTCAGGACCCCGCGACCGGCCGCCCGATGGAAGAGAATATTATCTTCCAGATGGATTTTGCAACCGGAGAATGGAAGAAATTGCGGCGGAAGAAGCTGACCAAAAATCGTCGAAATGCGTGACCCTATTAGGATGCTTTTATAGGCTGGAT
Source organism: Calcarisporiella thermophila (assembly GCF_041956535.1). Classification (NCBI taxonomy): domain Eukaryota; kingdom Fungi; phylum Calcarisporiellomycota; class Calcarisporiellomycetes; order Calcarisporiellales; family Calcarisporiellaceae; genus Calcarisporiella; species Calcarisporiella thermophila. The sequence goes on from NW_027192222.1 coordinate 186,127, forward strand.
AATTTACATTCTCTTCTAAGGATAATGGTCGAGACCTCTTATATAGAGCTCTTATTTTATTTTATTTTTATTGTGTCTTTTTTCTCTTCTTGCTTGCTCTTTAATATTTGTGCTTCGGCTTTTTACAGTTTTGTATTTTTCTTCCATTCTCTCCTAAAATAACGGTCGATTCCTTTTTTTCTTTTTGTTTCTGTGTATAAGATTCCCTACACTGTTTGAATTCTCTCTTTTTTTTGCAAAATTTTGTGTTGTGCATGCGTGTTGTGAAATGGTGAGCTGTGCATAAGGTAGAAATAAAATAACTATTGAACAGACTATTTATGCGGTGTTTTCTATGATGATATTTTATTACTGTTATATGAGAGAAGAAGTAATGAAAGGATGAGATAGGAGAAAGCATAATGAGTTTTAGAAACGCATTAAAACAAATGGAATAACAAAAATAAAACAAGGTCCTTACAGCTTTAACTCTTCCCTCTCTTTATTGTGTCCCCTTCGTCTTTGATCCTATTAGTCACACTCTCGATTTCGTGGGCTATAATCTTATCATCTCTCTCAGCCCCTGCTCCAACCCTCTCTTCCTCTTCGCTCTCGTTCTCCACCTCATCATCCTCCTCCTCCTCCTCCTCGCTCTCCTCATTCTCGTTTTCCTCGTTTGGAGGAAGTTCTCTCAGCCACCGCATCCTAGGTCCTGACCAGCTCTTTTCTGACACGCGGAATCCAAATATCCGCGCAGTATAGATCTTGGAGGAACTGCGGGGCAAGAGTTCAGGGTAAGTATGGAAAAGAAAATGTGGAAAAGTAGTGCCAAAATATGCTCCTAGAGAGAACAAATATTAAAAAAAGTTTAGTTGGAATACAATACGATTTCAAATAGGGGCAAGCCACAACATCTAGTTCATGGAAAAAAAAAACCCAATCGATATTCTTACCATCAATATCCTGATAACGCGAACTTGACGGGTTATAAATATCCAAACAACTTGGGCAGAACAACTTTACAGTCTCCATTCCGGGTAAATCATACCGTCCACATGGGACCACTGGAGTTGTGCGGCAGTAAGTGCGAGGACAATAACCAAAATGACCAGCATCGTATTTATCTGCCTATTTGACGAAGAAAGGGAAGAAAGAGCAATTGGCTAAGAAGCGGAAAAAATATAAAGAGGTGAGAGCTTACCATCTGTTGTAGTCCTTGCCTTGTGATAATATATCGCTGATGGATGAGACCATAAAGAAGTTCGGCAGAGTTCTCGATCAAAGTCACGTCTGGAACTTTGACACTATCTTCCTCTGCGTCCCCAAAAAATTCAAATGAAAAGGCAATATACAATAGTTATTAGGCATCCAAAGAGGTATATGAATCTGACTGAATAATTGGTTACCGCTCTCGATATCTAAAATCATCTCCAAGGCCTCCTTATAATAAGGAACAAAATTCGGCAAACCTGTAAGATTGAAATCATCCTCGATAAACTCTTCTGCAACCTCCGCGAAATACTCATGTCCTGAAAGAGCGCAAAACCAAGTTATCCACGAAAGAGACTCAATGTTGCTGTCATTGGAGGAATCTTCAAATGACACGTAAACATCATTACTGAGTTAATGGATGGGGAATATAAAAGTGGTAAGGTGACCAACCATAGAACTCGTCATATTGATCTTGCTGCGTGTATCTTGTATCATTACTATCTGCTCGCGGCGATCCCGTCATGCTTTATTATGTATAAATTATGTTTTTTTTTTATTTATTTTCCAATTTCAATTTATATAGGTCTCTCCACTCTACGATCCCGTTACAGTTAGAGAGAGGAGGGTTAGCGAACAAACAGAGGAGACGTCACATTTTGATTTCATTCTCTGAAATTTAGTATATAAAATATCACCCAATTAAACTAAAGTTTTGCCATCGCCAAGGTTTTTTCTCACTTATATAAACCTCGACCTCCCTCTCGAAATTTTACTTTTCTCTACTGAAGCTTTTTTTTTATCTCGCCATACGCCATAACATTTTCATATTTTCATATCTTACTATTCAATCTATAACAATGGTAGAAACACGTTTCCCTGGACTTGTCATTTGCCCCCCATGCCCTCCTGAACCGGGGGTCACCGTTCCCAAGAGACCAGTTCCTCTTGAGTCGGTAAATGCGAGTATTACAAGTAAGTAATTTTTCTTCGTATACCTTTTCGATTTTTATATTAACCTTTTTTCTTGGCAATTTTATGTTTTCCAATTATCAGTTGTTGATATGATTGCGGAAGGTAAGTGATTCAATGATTCGATTGCAATTCCATCGTGCTAATGCTCCTATGAATTTGTTAGTTACAATCACACAAACATACAAAAACAAAGAAGAGAAAGAGCCTATTGAAGCTGTATACACTTTTCCTCTGCACGAGTCCGCTGCTGTCACACGCTTTGCTGCCGAAATCGATGGTCGCATAATTGAGGGTCGTGTTGAAGAAAAAGAAAAAGCCCAGAAAGAATATGAGGAGGCTCTAAACCAAGGCCATGGCGCTATGCTGTTTGAAGAGCAACTTCCCGACGTTTTCCACGCGTCTATTGGCAACATCCTTCCTGGACAGACCATTACCACTCGGATATCATTTTTGATGGAAGTAAGACATGATGCCGAACATGATTCCGCCCGGTTTGTTCTTCCAACCTTTATTGCACCTCGTTACGGCACCCCTTCTAGCTCGGCAACCCATGAGCACGATAGAAAAACTGAACTCTCCACAGGCGAATTTGCGTTTACACTAGAAGCCAAAGTCAAAATGAGTGGCGACCTGCAAAGCATCGAGTCTCCATCCCATCCGATATCTGTTCGCCTTGGCAAAGGAGGAGAGGCAACGGTCAGCCTGTCCCAAGATAACGTGAAAGTCGACAAAGACTTTGTGCTCGTTATCAATGCGGAAGGTCTAGATCGACCCAGAGCTTTTGTGGAAACGCACCCTGAGAAAGGAACTAAGTGTGTTATGTTAACGATGACACCCCGGTTTTCGTTGCGAGAAGTACGCTCCGAGTTGATCTTTGTGATTGATAGGTAAATGACATTTCTCATTCCATTTTTTTATCATTTTTTTCTTTACTGACAAATTCCTGTCTTATAGATCCGGGTCCATGTCCGAAAGAAATAAGATTCGAAAAGCTAAAGAGGCCCTTACCCTCTTCTTGCGTTCACTCCCCAGCGACTGCTATTTCAACATTATCAGGTAAAGTTCATAGCTGAGATTAATTTTTATATACTTGAGGTTAAACAAATATTAAATCTAAATTTTAGTTTCGGCTCTGACTACTCCTCTCTTTACTCGGAATCTGCGCCTTACTCCGAATCCACTCTTAACTCAGCCATTGCCCATGTTTCCTCTATGGATGCTGACATGGGTGGGACTGAGATTCATCCTGCCCTGCAGTTTGCATTCTCTAAAAGACGCAAGGATGTACAAACTACCGTGTTCGTCCTAACTGATGGCGAGGTATGGAACGTCGAAGAGGTGTTCCAAGGAATAAAGAAAGCATCTAAAGATGGAGCCAGGCTATTTGGCCTGGGTGTGGGAGATGATGTCAGCCACCATCTGGTGGAGGGGGCGGCAAGAGCCGGCAAGGGTTACGCCCAGTTTGTAGGAGATAACGAGAGAATGGAGAAGAAGGTCATTCAAATGCTGCGCAATTCCCTGCAACCCCCCGTCTCGGACTACCAGGTTGCGTGGGTCGATTCCAGAGCAGAAATCGGGAAGGAAGGAAGTAGCAAGCAAGAGGCTGAGGGGAGTAGAACTTTAAGTTTCTATGAGGAGAAGAGAGAGGAGGGCGGAAAGCGGGTGAAGAAGTTGGATATGTCGGTGTGTCAAGCCCCCGCCGACATCCCTGTGGTCGTGCCAGGCTCACGTCTCACCGTGTTTGCGGTACTCAAGCAGAATATCGCCCCACTTGAAACGATAACGCTTCGTGGTCAAGCAGTTGAAGGACCAATTGAATTGTCCGTGCCCGTGACGAAAGCACCCGACGGACGCAGGCTTCACACTATGGCCGCCCGCAAACTAATCCAGGATCTTGAGGAAAGTTTACCACCGCAGCCCCAATGGGACGCCACCGAAGAACAACGCAAGCAACAAGAAGCCGAATACGACGGGATCAGAGCGGAAGTGGTCGAAGTGGCGAAAGCCTACTCACTTGCGTCGAAATTCACCTCCTTCATTGCGGTGGACACGAAGACTCGCTCTGAAGTGAAGCTGAAAACACGGGTTGTGGTTCCTGGAGGCGGGATTGGTGGCTATGGCTATGTTGGCGGATCCGGTGGAGGATTTGCTCCTCCTATGGCGTCTGCGTCATTTGCCCCTAGGAGCAAAATGTTGCGCAGTGCTGCGCCAATGATGTGCTATGCTGCGGCAGCACCCGCGGCACCACCTGGATTCGGGGGATTCGGAATGACCGCCGAAGCCTCTTTCGAAGAGGCCCCCGATATGGCAGTGGACAGCTTCAGTGCACCGCCACCACCGGCACCGCAGAATAAGCGTACTAGCGAAGAAGAAGCGGACGATGAAGCCCTACCTCCCAAGCCTAACAGCATTGCAGCCCTACACAACCTGGTCGCACTACAATCGTTCCAGGGATCATTCCCTCCATCCGACAAGCTATCTAAGCGGCTCAATCTTGCCTCTGCTGAGAGTCTTGAAGTCCCAAGCGACGCTCTGCAGTCCGTGACAGAGGAAGCAGCGAAAAAGGAAGTGTGGTCCACCGCATGTGCGCTTGCGCTGCTCAGATTAAGGATGGCAGAGCTCCAGGATGCTTGGGAGCTTGTGGAGCGGAAAGCTATCAAATGGATAGAAGGAAAGGGTGTGCAGGCTGAGAAAATTGTCGCTGAAGCGGAGAAGGCAGTCGCAGCCTGGTTAGAGAAATAATCGGCCGTCGAGATTGGTGCTCTTCAGTAAATATTGTCTTATTCAAATCTATGTCATATACACTATCAGTAATATAGTCACAACCATTCTGAGCAGCCATGTTTTATTTTAAGATGCTTTTCTTCCTATTTTAATAAAGCCCCCCATCTCTATTTTGTAATATTGAGATAATAGCCAACTAATGCCTGCATACGAAAAACTATCCAAAGCCAAGCCCCACAGAACCATAAGCACTCTTTGAATAAACCCTAAAAGGAGTAAAAAACACCAAGCAAAGACGTCAGCATAGCTACTATGCATGGCCCCTTGGCAGGGATGGTGCTTACAACAAGAGGAGTCTCCGTGAATTTTACGGCACTTGTGCGTAAAAGGAGCTTGCACTATGTTAATAGAGCGCAAGCGATTAAGAAAATAAAATATTACCAAAATCTCTAATGCATGTTGCAGCTCGCCTTCTCTTACAAATTAAAAAAAAGTTGTATTTCAACCTTATTGGGCTATATAGAAGGAGGGATTCCAAATTGACAGATAGAAATTGCCATACATTTTAAAACTTTCTCCTTCCTTCAAGTTTTTCGCTCCACTTTCTAATTCTATTCCTTTCCTTTGTTTAATTCTTGGAATTGGTAATAAAAAAAAGTAGAAAATCATGTCTTTGGCCAAGCAGAATTTCGCCCTTGCCTCCGAGGAAGGAATTAACCAGCAGATAACAGCGGAGCTCCAGGCCTCCCAGGTCTACCTCAGTATGTCTGCGTGGTGTGGGCATGTTAATCAGGCGCTGCCTGGGTTGGAGAAATTCTTCCGAAAAAGTGCAGAGGAGGTATAATTTCAAATCTTGAGGATGGGGCGAGAGGGCGACATCACGAATTCCTAATCCCAATGCCCATGATAGGAAAGAGAGCATGCACAGAAGCTCATTGACTACCAGAATAGAAGGGGTGGTAAGGTCATTCTGCAGACTCTCCAGGCGCCTGATGTAAGCGATCCTCTCTGCTCAATTTCGTAAACAGACTGTACAACTGGTTAAACTCCGCTTATCTTGGCTGTTAAATAGAGTGATTGGAAGTCGGCCAAGAACTGCGTTGAGGCCGCTCTTCAACTCGAGAAGGACGTGAACAAGTCGCTTCTTAACCTGCACAAAATCGCTGATGAAAACGGGGATCCTCAGATGTGCGATTTCATCGAGTCGAACTATCTCGAGGAGCAAGTCGAGGCCATCAAGAAGCTCGCCGACATGGTGACGCAGCTGAATCGGGTGGGAGCAGATGGGCTTGGCCTGTATATTTGGGACAGAGATCTTGGAGGTGCTGACGCGTAAAGGAGAGAGGGGGAAGGGACTCCGTCTATTTCATAAACTCTTTGTCTTATAAACTTGAAATATAATGCGGGTCTTAAGATGGCTTGATTGCGAACTCTTTTATTACAGGTTATATCTATAGGGCAAAAAAATTCCGAAGAATCTGTGATATATGTACAAAGATAGAGGGCAAACCGCTCTACTGCCACTCGTGCACCACCACTATCTTCAGGTGCTGGTCTCCCAATACCGCTCCATCGCCCTCCTATCCGCCACTGGCACAAATCCTTCCTCCAAGGGTGAGATTTGATCAATCACCTTATCGGGCTCATATTGAGAGTGCTGTGTAGAAGAGTAGGAGAATGAGGTCTCGGATTGGAGGGGAAAAATAAGGCTATTTAGACACTACCTTTTTGGAGCGCCTAGTTTCCTGTACCATCACTCGGCAATGAAGCCCAATGAGCCGCTCTTCAGCAATATCCAAGAGATCAGGATGCCGGCCAAGATACTTAAGAAAAAGCGCATTAGAATACAGGTGGATGGAGGAATACAACAAGCATGAGAGATACCCTGGCAAATTTTGCAGCCGAGCACCCCATCAACCCTGCGACAGCACGGTCAAAAGCCATGAACACCTCCAGCTCATCTTTGCATGCTAAAGTTAGCTTTATAAGATCACTCAATAGGCTATCACACGGAGAAGATATCATGTCTATTAGTTACTTGTAGGCGATAATGTGGCTCCGGATTAGTGGTGTCCTCGCGACACGTGTGACAATAGTATTTTTCTTCGCCTATTGCTTTGATCACTTTTCCGCGGCAAGTGCGGCAAAGTCGATAGCTAACAAAATGATAAACACAGCTATTAGCTAAATCTTCTTGATGCAAGAAGACTACGCTCATTAGAATTACATACATCATATTACGCGTCGTCGCCTGCACGATAACCGCCGAATCGAGAATCATAATTCTCTCGTGCACTTGAGAAGAATTGAAGATTAATTTGCTATACCAAGAAATTCAATTATTTCCCCAGCCACATATGGCATTAATGAAAGGGCTATATTGATAAGTCTGCCCTCGTGTAAGAGTTATATAGGCGATAGAGTCTCCTCCTCGCTCATCATAATAATGATAACAAGTAGACAAATAAATCGATCAATACTAATACTGGTGTCCGTTGTTTTCTTTGCCAATGCTATCGTCTCCCTTGCTCATCGCGATACTACGCGTACGCTCTTGAAGCGAGATCTAGGTGAACAGAATGTAAGCCCCTACTCTTGATCCCGACCCTTTCTCCTTGAATGTCCTTATAAACGCAATTATTTAATCTCTTCATTTAGTGTAAAAACCCTTATGAATCCAATGACTATTGCGAATACGTAAAAAGCCAATGCGGGGATTTTACCGACGGAATGTTAAACTATTTGGAGGTGTACTTTTGCACATTCTCCCCCGTAAGACCACTCGGGTTTGGACTCTTGGTAAGCTGTGGTTGAATTGAGCTGTAAAATGGATGGAATATATACTGAACGAGTGTTCCTCTAGTTTATTTGGCTGCTGTTCCTCTTTGGATTTGTGGGAATCGCGGCCTCGGATTTCTTCTGTAAGTTTCTTGGCCTTCCACCCTCGCTGTGTCGCATAAATATAATTGCCCATGTTCATTTATTTTTATAGGCCCAGATCTCGCCACCATAGCCTCCAGCCTCAACCTTTCGGAGAGCGTGGCCGGCGTTACATTTCTTGCTATTGGCAATGGATCTCCCGACGTATTTAGTACATTTAGCGCCATGAAGACAAACGCTGGTTCACTCGCTTTCGGCGAACTTCTTGGTGCTGCCGCATTTATTTCCAGCGTAGTGACAGGCTCCATGGCTCTGGTTACTACCTTCTCCGTTAGCAAGCGTTCATTCATTCGTGATTTGCTCTTTTTCGCATTTGCAGTTTTGTTAGTTCTCCTGATGGTGATGGACGAGAAGCTCTATTTTTACGAGTGTCTGCTGTTGATTCTGTACTATGCCGCCTATGTCGTGGTGGTGGTAGGCGGGAGCTATGTAAAGCGGAGAATCGGGGCATATCAAGAGCTCATGCAACGCGCGAGAAACGAGTATGAGGATGCTATAGAAACGCAACGAGAAGAATTGGAGAACCTCTTGGCTGGTAATGATCGCATACACCAGGAGCAGCTTCAACGAGAACGTCAACGACAGCAGCAGGGACAGCAAGATTTAGAACGTGCAAACGATTTCCGGATCTCCCCCAGACTTCAGGTTGATACGACCTCATTCATTGGTCCCGATAGATCACGGGAGGAGATCCAACACTATGGCCCATTTACTGCCCAACCACTTGGACGCGGCTTTAGTTACGGATTTCCCTCGGTTGTCCCACGATCGCGCACCCACGATTACCACGGGGCTCATCGCGATGGTAGGAGACCTACAGGGCCGGGCGATTTGTTTGTGGGAGGCGTTCACATGCATTTACACACCCCGCGTCCGGGTATCAGGCCGTCTCTTGTGACAGCGATTGAGTTTCGAGATGTGGTAAATTCTTTGCAGCGTTTGCATTTGCCATCCCAAGAGAGTGTGCGTGCTTTCACAACATCAACCAGTGGGCCACATGCCTCCCGGCTGCAAACTCCAGCACAGGGCCGCTTAAAAGCTGGATCCTGCCCTGGGAGGCTTCGGGAGACGGAAGACGAGGCTGCCATTTACGAATCGCCCAGTTCGATTCCTCAGCTCGGACCTGGAGAGAGCGAGGAGCGGTCAGACTATTTTGGTGCCGTTGGTCCTGCAGCGGGAGCATCTCAAGAACTCCGTGCCAGTCAGGCCCAGTCCGCTCGTGATGAAATCGTAGTAGGTAAGCGAACGCGTTTGCAGGCTGCCCTTAAACGGGTCTTAGCCACGCTTTTCCCATCATTGCACGGGTGGCAGCAAAAGTCGCTGTTTTCCAAAGTTCTATCAATTTTGGTGTGTCCGATTCAGTTTGCCATGATTCTGACTCTTCCGGTTGTGGACGAAGCCGCCATGCAAGAATCCAACTCGGAGACGATCGGAATGCTGGATGCAATATCCGAAGAGAGAGAAGGATTACTGAGCAACACAGAGGATGACTCGGATAGGGAGGAGGAAACTGGAAATGTAGACGGTGCAGAGCAGGAGAGATTATCAGCGAATAACCTGACTGTAGAGGAGTACAGCAGTGAACTCCCCGAGGTGGGTGGATGGTGTCAGTGGTTAAGTGCAGTCCAGTTAGTGCTCTCTCCGATGTTCGCAACGACAGTAATATGTGTCGGGTGGGGGCACTCGCTTACTCCGGTTCTGTTTGTGGCGGGAATAGGTGCCATAGCTGCCCTCCTTCTGTTGGTATTCACCCACCCCCACAAGATTCCGAGACATTTATACCTGATGTGTTATTTGGGCTTTCTGGCGGCCATATGCTGGATCTATATCATGTAAGTGCTCCTTGCCCCCATTTTGGCTCCTTTCGACCTTAGTTGCACATGTATTCACCCTCTTCTCTCGCCGCTTTCCCCCTCTTTTAGCGCGAACGAGGTGGTTGCTGTACTCAAATCCATCGGTCTCATTCTTGGCCTCAGCGACGCCATCCTCGGTCTGACCATCTTTGCCATGGGCAACAGTCTTGGCGATTTCGTAGCGAATATCACTATGGCCCGCATGGGCTTCCCCATGATGGCCTTTAGTGCATGCTACGGGGGCCCGTTGCTCAACATGCTCCTTGGCATTGGGATTGGGGGCCTGTACACTACGTGGCCGAGCCGCGGGGTCGCCTACTATCCTCTCAAAATGTCTGTTTCTCTCTTGGTCACCTCTCTTGGGCTGATCCTTGTATTGGTACTCACCTTGGTGATTGTCCCATTGAATGGGTACAAGGTCACGCGCAAATGGGGCCTCTTGGTGATGGGCATCTATTTCATAGGAATGGGTATGAACGTGGTGTTGGAGATGAAGGGGAAAAATAAGAGCTTTTCTTTGGAACACTAGTAGAACTTTTCTCTATTTTTATTGTGATGTCTACTTTCCTATTGCAATGTGTATTATTATTTTTTTTCCTATTTCTTTATATTTTTATTTACAGCTTCTTGTATATTTAACCGTTTGGTTTAGCTTCACTCTCTTATCCCGTTGAATTTAATCTTCATTTTGTCACCTCCAGAGGTTATGTTAGCAATCTATTACACTTGCATTCCTGTCTATTATCTCTACCAAACGAAAACAAAAAAATCTAGAAAAATCGAGCTTTCCTCGTCCGCCCATCTCAAATCCAACCTTCTATGACGAAGACTTTTCTGCCTCCTGTTGTTGGCGCACCAGTTTCTCATATGCACGCTGTCTGTACTCTAGAATACGGCGTTTATTAAAGTATTCAACCTATTCACAAGAGATTAGCGCCTGTTCTATTCGTTTTAACACCATACTCTCTCAGCACTGGATTACTCACCCAACTCTTCATGCATTCCTTCTCATAATCTTGGCGCTCTTGATCGCATACGCCCTCTACGGGTTTGACAACATTTTTAGCATCGAGACATGCAAAGTATTTATCACGAAAGTCCCAACATTTCTGGCGGTGCTCGCGATTGGGTGCTTTCTGTGATGTGGGCGCTGGATCCTGTGTCGACATTGTGATCCACTTCACGTCAATACGCAACTCTGTCTATGAGCTACTTGGCACTCTATTCGAAATGTAATGAAAACGAGTGACGTAACAGCAAAATAATACGCGAATCGAGTCATTTTGCTCGATTGCCGGGCCAATTTCAGTATATCCAGGCCTGCTCTTTTCTTTTGAATTTTGCCTTTGGAAAAGGACCGAGGGATCGATGCCTTTTCTCGGCCAGCTTCCAAACCAGTGTGGCCAACAGCCTCGTCTTCAACTCGCAATCCTCCTCAACACCAGCTAGGCTTTAATTGCTGCACCTTGGATCCTCTTTATGTCGTCGTTTGGTACAGAAACACGCCACCACCACCCCCTCTTCACTTTTTAAGCTGGGCTCCATCCTGGAGCCACCGCGTAGACTAATACGTATGACCCAGGGGGGTTCGCCGCGTCTCAAACCGCAAATTGCTCCTAGACGGCTTATTAAGTGGACCTAGCTCGATATTCCCCAATGCCCGATTCGAACCAGAGCCAGATCAAAGTCCATTGGGCACTTGAAACTCCGCGGGAGCCGCCTGTTGCGGGGTTTTCAAGGCCAGGGTCAAAAATGGTAGGGAAATTCATATTTCCTTTAAGCTGGGGGGCCTGCGCTTGATCAATGCGTTGGAAAACTCGTGAAGGCATTTTTTTTATAAGATCAAAACGTCTCTTTCTTCCTCTTCCCGCTTTCCTTTTCTCTAATATTTCCCCTCTCTTCCGTCGCTGCTCCCTCGCCCCCTATAGATTCAGCTCATCTTTGCCTACCCTTTCTCTGCTCCATTCCGCTGGGCATACGGGCTTCCTCGCTGGACAATGAACAGAAAGACGGTGCAGTTTTCGCGTTTTACCAAGATACTACCAACCTATTCCGATACCGACTATGACCGCAGAGCATGGGCACCCCGACTGAATGTCGAAGACTGGAGAGAAGTGATGGAGATGAGAGAGAAGCGCAAGCTCATTGTAAAAGAAGAGGAGGGTGATGTCAAGACCGGTCTAAATTAGAATTTGCTTTCACCATTATTCTCCTTTACATCTCATTTTCTTTATTGGCTCGTCTCTTCATCCGACAAGCAAACTAGTCCTGGTGTCTGAGCGGTCCTTGTTTCTTATTTCCTTTTATTTCTTGTTTTGTAAATATTTTTATCTTGGCTTCCACCTTTATCTATTGTAATTTTTGAGGAGAAACCTTCTCCGTAAAGACATAATAAGAATGGCCTGAGCCACTCGCCTCTGGCCCAACGTCATGCTAATTTCTTCCTGAAAAGGCCAAACCAGTTAAGGATAGAGGGCCTATGATAACCTTGGCTGTAGCTCTTTTTGATAGCATCAGGCATAAAACTCTCCTGCACCCAGTCATTGTAATTCGCCCCAATTTAGATGAACAGATTGTGGCGTGAACTTTGAGAGAGTTATTGAAATTTAACTGGGCCGGCGACGAACGAGCTATCATGAGAGAGAGCGAAAGGTAAGAAATCTCTTGGCTAAAATACGGAACACCAAATATCGAGAGCATAGGCACACCGCGCAGGGAGGCTTCTAGAAATCTATAGAGAGTTTGAAAAAAAAAAACGACGTCGATTTTCGAGCCATTGACTGGTTACCTAGTAAGTCTCTCAAAGGAGAAGCCTCCATAACCTATATATTTCTAATGCATTCAGCTCAGTACTCCCCAATGCAAAGCTCCGGATATTAGGGACTTGAGCATACTATCAGCGCATATAACCGCGCAAATCCATATAAAAAATATGTGGTACTGTGGGTGATTCCTGTTATTACTTGTTATCATATATAGCAGGCTTAAATTATATAAATTTTATATATACAAGAGCATGTAAACAGAAATTAAAAATAATGACAAAAATAGTTTAAATACACATGCTCATTGCTCTAGGCTAGTTTATTTTTACACTGTTGAAGAAAATAGAGTCATCATATCGGTAGTCAAGTCAAACGCAAGGATATTTTCCACCACCTCCACCACCATCTGGATTCAACTACCGAGTAAAATTTCTTGGATTTCTGGAGAGTTTCAGGATGAGTTGGGCCAAGTAGAAGGTCCGAGATCATAAGCGAACGCAAGTAGACTAACTCAGTATCTTCGAAATCGGTGTGTTTCATTTGGGATACACCGAGATCACTTACATATGTTATTATATAAGGGAATTCGTAAGCCAAATAGCTATCCCTAATCTCAAGTGCCTGCTGAAAGGTGAGACGTGCATCAGCAAGGTTTCCATTTTCTAGATATAATCTTGAGAAATTGCTCATAATTTTCCCTATTTTATAGGGATCCGGATGTTGTTGACTCTCTTCAATTGCTTTAGCTCGTCGGTAGATATCGACAGCTAAGTTGAAATTACGCAATTTCGTATATAATCCAGCCAAATCACTCGGTATATCTGTTATTTCGCAGTTTTCTGCCCCATAAATCTTTTCCATTATAGCCACACATCTTTGATACAATTGCTCTGCCTTGTCATAGTTTATTAGACGTTGGTAGAAATAGGCCAACATCCTCAGAGCATCTGCTGCTTCACGACTCTCAGCTCCATAGATTCTTTCCATTAAAGCCAAATAACTTTGATGCAACTGCTCTATCTTGAGATAATTTCTGCGATGTTGGTAGAAATAGGCCAACAGCTCCAGAGCATCTGCTGTTTCACAACTCTCAACTTCACAGAATCTCTCCATTATAACCACATATCTTTGATACAGTTGCTCTGCCTTGTCATGGTTTCTGCATAGGTTAGGCATGTTATGTATCAAGGCTCACTAATATATCTTCATAATTGCCAATCTTCTTTGATGCACTGCTTATTTGTCATAGTTTTTGCAATTATTATTGAATTTAGCTAAGATGCTGCATTATAACACTCTTTTCACGAATACTATGCGTATTCTCTTGATCAACATTGAATGTAGAGTGGGAGACTCAGTTTAAGGGGAGGCATTCGTCAGCACCATCTGAAGAATTCAAAGAGGTCTGAATATCCTAAACCTTGGCACGTGCAGTGCTTACTAAAGTGGCCCTGGAGATATTAACAGGGTGTGATGACTGCATTTTTGGGCCGTTTTCTCACGAATATTAAGAAGAGAGAGCCATTCCAATTTTGATAAAAGTTGGAAACGAAAACCCATTGGGCTTCATAGATCTCAGGGGAGATAAAGAACCGATGAGAAAGTCATCCATATATTAGGTTCAGTTCATTTCTTTCTGCATAGGAAATATGAAAGAGGCACAGCTCAAAGGGCTAGTATCCGTTGCCGTCTAACTAAGAATGGCAACCTATATTTATATTGGTTATATCTGGTGGTATCATTAAGGGTGCTGCGTTGAGAATGGCTAGTAGTAAAACATTGGAAATAAAATAAAAAACATGGCATCTTTAGGAAAATGGGTGAAGCAAATACAACAAGATAAAACAAGGTAAAATAGTACAGATGCGTTCTCCTGAACCTAATTCGCTTTTCCCCACACTAGGGTCGGAGGACCGCGTTGGAGCTACGACGAGGGCGAGGTTCACGCCGTGTGTGATACTTGAATGTGGACGACTAGCTCATAGTACGTTTGAAAAGTCATAGAACAATCTGAACACCTGTATTGGGTTCCCATCCGAATATCAACCAAGAGCAAAAAGGGGGTTTAAGCAGCGAGGAAAGGGGCAATTCTAGGCTATGGGACAAGCATTTCAATTTATAATTACCGCTTCGCCCCAACATGAGGGGAGATTGTAGGGGACAATAAATTGACACTCTAAATTTTTGTTGTGACTTTGGGTTTGTATTTTATTTTTTAGTGCACTTGTACGCCCAAAATACCCACCCCCTTTATATTCTTCCATCAGATAGCCATTGATGGCCGAACATACTTAAAGAGCTGACAAGCCCTTTTAAATCAAGTAAGTCATGATGTATATTGAAGGCCAAGAGCGAGCTTGGTTCCTAGTACGAATAATGTCTCTAGGGAGTATATATAAGCACTGCTAACACTTTTTCTTCTCTTTGCACCCTATTTAGAGCTAGGCTTGACAGCTTGTCGGAGATGTCTATCACGTCATCGAACATAGGCGCAACTAGCGGATTCAACTCCGGCTTATGGGGATAGTTAGATAGTGGGGTGTGCTTATATTAATATCATATTGGTGTCCATAGGTGGTGTGCAAGTAAAATTTGGGTACGGTGAGTAATAAAATATCGAAATACTCTCCGAGGATCAACATCTTGTTTGAATGATATGGACGACTTACTCAAAAAGCGAAATAGGATTCTAACTATAGTCCGTGGATGCCTTCTCGGGGTGCATGTTAGATTGGGAAGGTGGTAGTAAATTAGCTAACATTCCTGATAAAATCGTCGCTTGACTTGCATGCTCTTCCTCTCACCCTCCCGTTACCCATTACCGGTTTCGAAGATGAAATTCAAATTCAAGTTTGTGAAGTGCACCCCTCGCCGGACTCTTACTCCCCGGCCAAGCAGCACAAAAACACTCGAAAATTTTTAGCAAGCTTTGCTGTGACTCGAGACCCCTTCCTCTGAGGCGTAAGGACCCCCTCCGTAAATTCATATGAGCAATGTGTCTACAATGAAATCATGACTGCCCGTGAGCTAGTGCATAGTTCAAATGCCCGCATCACATTCGGGGTAAGAAGCTTCTAACAGTACGAGGCGTCTGAGCGTACATCCGACCTTGCATTCACCTTGTGGGTTGTAGTGCACAACATGATACATTTGGCTTCTTCGGGAGGGAAGGGTTACGGACAGGCCAGCGTATAATTAGAGTAACCGGCTGTAACTTTTCTACTAACCTGGTAAATCAACAACCTGCTTTCTTATATTCTAGGTTTAATCGGTGTGTCATGAAATTTCTAGAAATGCTCCAAATCTCCCTGATGATTCTTAGATGGGCTGGTTTTTCATTAAAAAATCCCTCCTTGCCATGACAACCAATGCTTTCGCCTGTTTATAATTATCGAGAAGTTTTTTTTTTTTCTAAACTCGCTGCTCGGGCGGGTTCATGCGGTGTCAAGCTTAATTTGTGTAATAATGTCTTCGCCTGCATTCTCCCTAATATTAGTAGTATTACAAGGGCTATTCTTATCACACAGGAGGAGGATTATTATCTTCTCGTTGAGAAAGCAAGCTTTTCTTTCCAAACCTATAAATACCGCCCCTTTCTTTCTTCCTCTCTTCCTTACTTATATTTCGCTTTTTTCACAGTCATCTACATTTTCTACCATCATGACTGAAGTATACGTTTGCAATATCTGTTGGGAAATATTCGCCGACGAAACCGACCTGAGGTATCATCGCTTTTTTGCCCACAACATCAACTAGACCACTACTGGTTCAGGCAAATCAACTGTATTCAATAGGAAGCAAAAAGGATATCGTGTTCATTTCTTAGTCGAAGTCGTCTCTAGATATTACATACCTTGTTTATTTCAAAATAAATTTTTTAGACGTGACCCCTTTTTCCTTCCTAAAAGTAGCTTTGAGTTCGGACTCGTTGAATATCGTTAAGGCCCGTGAATATTGCTTATTCATACTCGCAGCTAAATGGACTGAACTCTTGTATCCCAGAGAGAAAAACAATTTTATACTTAGAGAATTCTTGAATACGCTTTATAGTGGAAAAATGTCATCCGTGGGAGGCCTTAACGCTGGGTGGCCTTAGCGTTGTGTAAGCTTCTCCAGGCATAATTGCATATTTCTCTATTTATGAATAACTGGATTGGATACATCATTGTTATTATAGTGAAATTAAGTATGTCAGAATTAAACTGTATCCGGGTGACCGCGAATAGCTTGTCAACTTCCAAAGAAACTCTATTCAACCATGCAGTATTTAAACCAAGCTGCTGCATTTCCCTTAAAATGCTCAACTTTCATAAACAAAAAAATGCACGGAGATATATGATGCACCGTTCCAATCCCCTCACTCAAAAGGCGCGCACAAGCCCCTAAGCTGGCAGGGAGCCCTTCTTTGAAAATCGAGAGGCTGCCTCTCTTTAGTAAATTGTGACCTCACCTGTTTACACAGGTCTCTGGCTCTGTAATTTTAAAAGGTTTAGGTTGCCCCACCCACAATGCGCTTGGGATTTCAATTTTTTGTATTTTGTAATCTCTCGTCAACAGCTTTTCCTTTGAATATACTTTGTTTCTTTTTATGCTATACGAGGGTTGCGTGGGCGGGCGTGAAGGCATCTATCATAGCACAAGCATGTCCGCACTGCCATGATAAAAACAAAATGGTCGAAAAAAAATAACACTTGCAATTGAACTAGAATTATTCGTCAAACCCTGTAGATTCAGGATTTGAATGAGTCTCGTTTTTTATCATCTATTAAGATGTATTCCCCCGGGTAGGCGCTGCAAAGGGTGTTGTGCTAATATTAAGCCGATGAACTCTGCCATTGTCATAAATTCCATCCTCCACGGATTGTGCTTACGATTTTTCTCGGATCATGTTGAGATTTTGTATTCGATATTCGTTATAGAATATTCCTATATCTGTCTTTGCTAGCACTGAAAATAGTAAAATAATTGCAGTCCAAAGCAGCTGCTATGATTGTTATAGACGTGGAAACGCCAGAATGTGGTAGGGACCAAAAGGCAATACCATCTTTGGCATGCAAATAACCAGGAATACAAGGATAAGAATATGTTATCTTTGTACAGTTATGCCCCCACTTAAATGCTGAGATGAGGTTTATGAGAATCTTCATATCTTAATAATTCTTGTCATCAGTTTTATTTGCACCTTCATTTCATCAAGATACAAGATGATGATAGCATAGCATGGTCATTTTATTACGAGGAATTATTACTATAAGGATTGATATATTAAAGATTACAATGAATTCTAAGTTTCCATTTTGGTAGAATGAATGTGGCTCGTTTTTTTACCGTGGTATGTGAAATCGCCTAACGGAGTGAGTGATTCACACAAAAGAAATAGTCACATTTACGCGTTTTTCTGACGTTTAACGCGTATTCATTTTGATTCATATTCTCCATTCCCCTTAACATCAGTGTCATCGCTGAATCATCATGTCACGGCATGATCCGGATGCTGATTCGACAGTGGATCTGTCCGCATCCAGCACCGCCAGCTCTATTCAAGACAATCTAGAAAAAGGTGGGATTCACACGCTTTCTAACATCCTACATGATGCTCATGAGCACATCACATTTATAGATGCCTTGACCAAGCTGAACTCGCTTCTCTTTACTCATCATCTTCCCCTCTCACTTCACTCCATCCATGATGCACCCTCTACTCTTTGGACAGCGCTCTTCGAGTGCATGCTTGAAACGCGTCTTCCACTCCCTCACCGTCCTGCCACCACATTTGCAGAAAAGCTTGCTAATCTACGGGTGCTTCTGGACACCTTAGGTGAACTTGTACAAATGCGACTTGAAATTAACCCAGAGAACTTAACGCGAGGCGAGCGGGAGGACATTTTAGAAATAATCGAATTGTTTTGGGCATTAGAGAAGACTCTACAAAAGCGACGTGACAGGAGCGAGAGCGGAGAGGAGGGACAAAGCCTGGTGGGAGAGAGTGAAGCTAAGAAAATGGAAACCAGTGGCGAAATAACGGCCATCACCCAGATTGAAAGGACAGTATCACCTATAGAGCCTAGGAAAGCAGAGGCTGCGCCTTCGTATGACCCCAACCAGTCTATTTCACAAGACAGTCGGCTGTTTCGGCAAGAAGAGCTGATGGTGCGAGCACAAGCTCTTAGCGAGCGTCTTAAAAAGAGCACTGGAGACCAACACGATGCCACTCTCCCACCCCTCAACACGTCATATCCTGGAGCTTCTCGGATTCATGAAATACCCAGCGATATTTCGCAGCTGAAAGAAATCTCTAATTCTAAGATGACTGAGCCAAGTGATCTCAGCTGGCTCTCCAGAGAGGCTCCTTCTCCACACGGTAGAGAACACTCTCCCTACTTGCCCGCTTCCCAACAGTCACCTTCCCATCCATCCACTCCCCCCCGTTTTTGGATATCCCAGTCTAACACATCCCCTCGTCTCAAATCCACTGCCACTCAAACGGCTACCCCTGAGCATTCTTCCACGGGCCAGTTACAGGGCAACCATCAAGTAATAATCTCTATGCATAAGTTCGATTTACACCCAAGATATAAACTTACATGGAATTACTGTAGGAGTGGACAACCCCAGCCGTTTTAAAAATTACAAAGGAGGATACCCCTTATACTCGAGCTCTTAAGAAGAGGCGAGCACAACTCATGCGGATTAAAAAGATGGCCACCAGTGCGCAACAAAAGAGTCCCTTCCGACAAAAACTGCAGCAGGCGACAAAAAGGTTGGCCAAAGCAAAATCGCCTTTGCACTCGGCCACCTCTCAACCATGGCGGCTACATAGGCAATCACCCAGGCCCAGAGAAAGGAGGAGAAGTAGTGAAAGGCTACCGGGTCTTTTGGAATTGGCCGAATTTGTCGAGAGAGAAATGGGCGTGCGTTTACCGAAAAGTGTGAAGGAGAGGTTGGAGAGGCAAGATATGAGAAGATGGGGACAGGGAATGCGACACCAACAGTGGGAGAGCACTGTTCGAAGGGTAAGCGCCCACATTTCACTCCTCGGCTACTTGCTATTTTCAACCACACTGAATTTCTATCCTATTTAGGCGAGAGTGGCCAAAGAGCGCCAGGAGGCTGCTAACCGGGCTTTCGAATTTGGGATCAGGGGGTTGCATCGAGACGAACAACTGGTAATCTTGCATCGTGCTTTATCCTAGTAATGAGTTGATTCTTACTTCTCTTTGCACCTGAAAAGAGGCGGGATATGCAGGAGAAATCGGAGCTCCGAGCGTGGCGTACAGCAGCTCGGGAGCGCGAACGCCGGATGGCAGAGTTGATGCGCGACCAAAGGAACCGAGAGGAGGAGGTCCAGCGTAGAAATGCACGTATAGAGGCACGAGATGAAAAGGTAAGGGGAAGAGCGAAAAAGCCCTAATGTGATTTGGCAATTGATGGCGCAAAACCCCTGGTTATGGTTGGCTAGATTCTACTGGACCTGTATCGGGATTGTGTACGGCTACATACCCAGCTGGTGCACGATCTTTCACAGGAACATCGGGCTCGGCAGCATCAACGTGATCTAGAGGAGCAGGCCGAGAAAGAGGCAAAAGAGCACTATTTACGTGACCAGATAGATATGCTTGAAGAGGAAATATCGAAGCTGAGAGAGGAGCAAGCGATGGCGCAACGGGCGCAAAAAGAGCTGCTAGAGAGGATTCGGCGCGAGACAAGAGAGGAGCTCAAAAAGCGCATCGCGGAAAACCGAGGGCGCTTCGATACCCTGGCGGAGAGCTCGAGCGAGGTGGACCGAGCCCGAGATGCCGAGCGGGTGAGGAAACAGCTGGAAAGCGAAGTGGATCGAGTACGAAGTCAACGCTTTGGCGAGCAATGCCAAGGCTTGTAACATACCGTCGAGCATGTTGTTCAAGATAGCATTTTTATTAGGATACTCTTTTTAATTTTTTAATGATGTATTTATATTTAAAATAGAAAGGTTAAAGAAAAACACACAGGCATTAAGCATGGAAAAGGCGAAGAGAGAAAGAAAAAAAGAAAGAAAGAAGGGAAAAAGTTCAATGCACAGAGAAAAGTAGATAGATAGACAGATATAAATTTGAAAAGCTCTACTGGAATACATTTTTGGTCGACAGCGGATCGTCTGCCGGCGCATTTCTTTTCTTCTTGTGCATCCGTTCGCTCATAGCTACCTGGCGTGCTTGATATTTGGCCGCCTTTTCGCGGCGTGCCGCAGCACGCACCATGTTTGGACTGACAAACTCGGGGTTCTCGAACACAGTGGCACCGCCAAAGCTGCCCTCAAAGATACGGATGGGAGTCATGACGAAGCGAGGGCCGATCTCGACGAGCTTGACATCGGCACCCTCTCGCTTCTGTTTGGAGGTGGCTTCTTCGGTGGGATCCTTCTCCACGATCTAAGCAAAGGAGCAAGAGAAATGCAAACGAATATGGGTAAGCCTGGTTGTTCGGGTAGAGACAGGTGACGCAATAGAAGGGCTTACCTGATAATGCCGGAACCATATCCGATTATCGGCCACGGTAAAGGTCAGGATGTGATCGAAGAAAGGCTTGGAGCGGCGAGCACCACGTGGCACGCCGAACATCTGCGAGAAGAGCTCCTTGAGGAGCATCCAATGAGGCTCGGAGTCAAAGGTCTTGTCGAACGAGAGGAGGGGGCGAGAACCCTTGAGGCAGTTGCCGGTCATCTTGAGCTCATCCATGGTGTGAACTATCAACCAAGTCCCAAGTCTTAAACATCCGCCTCCAAAAGTAGGTATTGTGCAAAAAAAAAATGGCATTGCAAACTTACTGTTTTGGACATGGAACTTCACGCTAGGCCCATTAGGCGTCTTGCTCATCCACAGATACAGATCCTGCCGTTTGCGCACCTCAAAGAAGATGCAGTTATTGCAGTTGTTGAGCTCGGCCAGTTCATTTAATACCCCCAATTGGGATTTTGCATCCAATTTTGAATCTAATCAGCAGATCAACAAAATTAGCAAACATGGTTCACTATGAAGCATAGCCAGCAGAGAGGAAAAGAGGGAGAGGAAGTGGAAGAGTGAGGAGAGTGAATCGTTTACCTTTCTTAGAGTGGGGCATGATGGCTTCGAGATCATTGAGAAGATGCCGCTGACGGAAGTTGATTCCGCGAGACGAGAGGACTAGAACGCGCTGTTTATTGCGCTGCTTATCTTTGCCATCTGAATTGCCTGAAGCAACTTTAGATTTTTGAGCTGCTGCCGCCTGCTTGAAGACCGATGCCATGGTGATTCCAAAGATCAAGTCTCTCAACCAAATTGAAGCCGAAATTGCAGTAAACAAAATGAGGGACGGGACAGTCACAATGTGACTACGACTCAGCCACGATGCTTCCCTCGACACTAGACAAAAAAAATTAAACATAAACACAGGTAGGCTAAAACGCGATCATCGCTTAGACAGGCGGATCTAGTATAAATCATGTCACGAAGATTCCTAGGGCATGTCCCGCGCATTCTACAATCGTCGCGCGGTCTAGCCACTTCCTCCGCCGCTGCCTCAACACAAGTATCCTCGCCATCCGCCTACCGGCTGGTGGCCGGCGTAGTCCTTGCCCGCTCTCCCCAAATCCAGCGCTCACCCACCGCATTCGAGCAAGCCTATTTCAACTACCAGAAGCAGCTCGCCCGGCATACTTCTGCATTCTTCCCTACCGATTTCTACTTCAAAAAAGGATCGATTGCCGAGAAGCGCTGGCAACGGCAACAGGAAATCGAGAAGCGCGAGGACATTTTTAACCCGTCGGCATCGTCGCAAAAGGAGGCCAAGACCGTAGAAAAGGCAGAAGTGGAAGAAGACGACAAAAGCATTGGAGGGGATCTAGAGGCAAAGGTGGAGCCGGCCAGCCGTGTGACCGAAGCGGACAAGAAGGGAGACGTGAAGAGTCTGGATCGCGCATTGGACCGAACCCTGTACTTGATTGTAAAGAAACCGCGGGAGGAGCATGCATGGCAGTTTCCTCAGGGAGGTTTGGACGACAATGAGCTGCTACATCAGGTAATTATTGGATGTTTTTCCTCATCTGAATGCCGAACTAACTACAACTCTTTGTATAAAGGCTGCTGAGAGGGAACTGACAGAGGAATGTGGCCCTAACCTCGACACCTGGTTTGTGGGGCGTGCACCCGTAGGCCACTACGTGTATGACTACCCCGCCCATTTCTCCAAGGGATCGCCATATAAGGGGTCGAAGGTTTTCTTCATGAAGGCCCACGTCTTTGCCGGCAAGGTCCAGGTCGACCAGCGTGAGATTGTAGACTATGCATGGGTGACGAAGGAGGAGCTCAAGAATTACGTGGATCCGCGATACTACGAGGCTGTCCGGGATATGCTGTCCGATATATAGATTTTTACACGATTGTTTAATTTTTTTTATTTTTTGTTTTGTTTGTAAATTGCTTCTACTTTACTTTTTCCACCTTGGACGATTCCTCCTTTTTTATCTTTATTTGACTTTTTACAATCATTTTAAAATATATCTCTCTCTGTCTTTCTCTCGTCATCCATTTATCCCGACTTACTTCTTCCTTTATGAAAAAACAACCATCATGCAAGGATGTAGAGAAGGGGAATTGTTAAACAACAGAAAATCTTTATATTCTACGGCATTAGAAAGAAAGAAGAAACAAAATAAAACATTCGCAATCAAAAAATAACCATCTAACACAAGAAGGATTCAAGTGGAGAAGTAAGCTTGGCTGAAAAGAAGAAGAAGAAGAAAAAAAAAAAACAAAAACTAAAGAGACATCCAGGAAATCGTGGAATAAATATTTAAATAAATTAATATTAGGAAACAACACTTTAAAAAGAAAAAGGAATAAATACCGGGTTATCCTCCTCAGAAGAAGTTACGAGAGCTCCTACTTGAGGGCGGTGGGGCTGGGAATACAACCACGTTCTTATTTTTCCCTTCCTTGGGGCTCAAGTCTGGCGAATCCCCATCCAGCTTTATGATCGCCTCCCCGGACGATGAGGAGAGAAACGAGGACCTTCCCTCCTGTCCAGCATCGCCGACACTCAGCAGATTCGTGCTGGGTGCGCTATTGGAGGGTGCAAGAGAGCTGGAAGAGGCTGCCGCCTGATTCTGGCCAGACGAGACGAATTCTTGGGACTTTGAACGGCGATGGAAGGGCAAAGGTGGCAGTGGCTTGTCTTTTGGGGCCGAGACAGCGGGTGGGTATTGTAGAATGCTTGAAAAAGGCTTCTGAGATGTCAGAGACTCGTATATTGGAGAGGGTGCATCCACGAGTGCTGAGAGCACTGAGAGGGTGCCGTACGAGTCGCCGCTTGAGAGGGTGTCGGAAGAGACGACTCGCGCAGGGGAGGTGGGGCTGGAGAGTGGAGAGAGCGGGAGAGGTTTGAATGTGAAGGAGGGGAGCCGGGGACTCTCCGACATGGAGCCGGGCTGGGAGGCACCCCTCGGGTTGGAGGCATTTCCACTGGCCCCGCTGGAAGCTGCAGCGGCAGCTGCAGTAGCTCCAGCAGACAAAGGGGCAACGTTGTAGGTGGTGCCCGCATCTCTTCCTATTGTTTCAAACGGGAGACGGAGAGAGGCCGGGAAGTTGAGGGAGGCTAATCGAGAGGCTGAGCTGGAGGAGGAGCTCATCGAGCCCTTTCTTTTCTCAGACAGTAGCAGCTCTTGGAAAGGATGCTTGTACCGCCTGTAGTAGCGATAGAGGAAGAACCCCACTACCAATGCTACAGCCGTGAGAGCCCCTAAGGTGGCCCCCACAATAACGCCAATGTTGGGCTGCTGCGACTGGAAAGCGTTGCCGTTCACGTTCATGTCGGCGTAGGTGGAGGTGCCTCTTGGTGGGGAGACCATGGTCGCAGGGCCGGGAACCATTGAAATTGTCGTAGGATCCACCCCGCTGACCTTGGCTGAAGTGCTCAACACCCCTTGGCGTGACGTGGTGGGGGAGGCGGGATCTGCGCCCGAAGGCGTGATCCCGGGAAGCCCAGGACTATTCGTGCCACGAGTCGAGCCAGCGCCTGGCCTAGGCGTATTTGAGTTGGCGTTGGCATCGGCCGGTCTGCGTGCTGTGGCGGAGACGGGCGATGAAGGAGTCACGATGACGCCTCTGATGGTTTTGGTGATGTTGGTATTTGGGATGAAGATCGTGAGGGTTGGTATACTTTCCAGAGGTATGGAGGGCCGCTTGCTGCGGCTGACGAGGGGCGTGCTTGGCACCGACAAGCTGCTCATGAGGGTGTGCAAAGGGCGGGTGGCCGGGATGAGGTTGTCATCGGCGCCGACGGTGGTGGTGACGGTTGTGGTGGTGGTCGCGGTGGTGGTTGTGGTTGTGGTGGAAGCGAGAGCCTTTTTCGAGGCCATGGAATGGCGAGGAGCATCCTTCTTGAGCGAGCCGTACGCTTTCTTTTTCCTTGTTCCCTTGTGCCCCGCTTTGCTCACGCTGCCAACCTTCTTTTCCCCCCACCCCCTCTCCTCCAATGGCATTGCGCCCTGCACTTCACCCCTAAATGCCCCTCGTATCATCCACATTTTTGCCTCAGATTCCCCGGCCGGCTTCGGTGTATTTTTAGACGGCCGCGCGGCCGCTTCACCATCCTCCTGCCGCGGCAGCTGCGGCCGCCTCTCTGCTACTCTCTCGCCCGCTTTCCCGATGCCGCTCGCCGACTCCCCTGGCGGAATGTCGCGCCCGTTCTCTGGTCCCGCTGCTCCTTCCTTTTCTGGAAGACGCTGTTTCGGATTCCGTTCGCGGCACACCGCGCTCTCGCATTCGGGAAAGCACTTTCTTCGCCACCTGCGGCATATGGCGCGGCGGCACTGGCATATTGAGCTGCCGTCGCCCCGCCTGGCGAGCCGCGGGTATATTCGTGTGATTGAGGCCATTATGTACATGAAAAGGATCCTTTGTCAAAAAGGAGGCTGTTTGAATTCACTTGCACATGTAATGGGTTGAGACAGTGACTAATACAGATTGAAGGAACGGAGGGTGTTTGCAATCTATGTGGAAATGAGCGTTCGAGTTATTCTTGCGGCCGCCATGGCTCGAATGCATTCGGGTACCAACCTCTCTACTAGACAGCGCGTGGAGAACCTGGGAAGCGGTAAGGAGAAAACAAAGGAGCAGAAAAGGGAAGGGAAAGCGCGGAAAAAACAAGCGACGCTGAGCAAAACGAGTGCGCGGCGCGAGAAAAGGAAACTTGTTTGCCGCAACCGGTTCTGGCCCATTGTTTGCCGCGATTTCGTCGCGCTGCGCTAGGCTTTCCGACCCATCCTCTGCCCTGGCCTCGCTGTCAACCCCGCTCTTTTGTTTGAAACTCTAATTTTTAATTCGACTCGTTTTTGGGCAAACCGCCTCGGGTGACTGGACCTTGTTGACGGGTTTGGGCGACCGTCGCCGGGCGGGAGGCAAGGGCTCCACGCCAACCAGCGGCAGCGTGGATTCCGAACAATAACAAAGCTAGGGCGCATGGCGAAGGGCTGGGAGAGCGCGAGGGAGAGGAGGGCCCCCGTCGCCGCAGGCTTGCGCTGCGCTCCCCGTAAATGGGTGAGAAAACTTTGCATCAACTCTAAAGTTCAGGCTGAGCTCTTTTCCGCAGCGCTTCGATTTAGAATCAACCGAGCACCGCGCTAGGAAAGAGAAAGTCTAAAGGAAACAGGAACTTCTGGGATCCAAACCCGCCGGCTCACAAACAACTTGATTCCCAGAGAAGCCTGTGGTTACAGAGCGATCAAGCCATAGCTCGGCGTCCTTGATGAACACGGCTCTCCCGCTCAATGGCCCACGAGCCATATGCGCACCAGATTAAGTTCAAGCTTCTCCTCTTCCTCTCATATCACCGCAACATTTCCCATTCTATAGCTTTCGCGCTAGGTGAAAAATGGTGATGGATTTCGGATGGCCATCAACAAAGACAACCCCGTACTCCGCTCGATAGAGGGTCGGCCCGCGATCAAAATGTCAATCCTATACCTGACGGCCAGCTTGATTGGATAAAATAGGCCTCAGGTAATGGAGTACAAAGTATGCTTTCGAAAGCTCTTGGTCTTGTGTTATAGGAGGCTTTATTGGATAGCATCAAAAAAGGACAATAAAAAAAGGAAAATTTGAGGTTATTTTTTTGGCTGCTATGGTATATTAGAGAAAAACTGGACTTCGTCGACTTTCAGAGATATAGCGCCTTGGTGTATATCCAAGCGGTGTGAATCAATTGCAAATCAACTTGCCAATACTATGACTCCTCAATCCTGTAAGATTGTGTTTATTGCCCATGGTACTTGGGAAATCGTATCGGTATCATGTCGTATTTGAAGCGACTATTTATAGAAATGACGAACAAAACAGTGCTGAGCACGTATGAACACTTGAAATGCGATCTAGAACCATCAGGAAATGGGTTCATGGGGTGATATCAGTAGTACTGCCATCAGGCGCAATGATAGTAAACCTAGTGCTTTCAGCGGTGCACACGATATTCACCACGACCACTCTGTCCACTCTTTCTAGTTTGGAGAGAACCCCATGGTCTTCCAGACAGAAATAGATCTGGTGAAAGGGACTCTTGTAAGAGGGGTCATAGACCTTGGCCGGTGAGAAGGGTTGACTTATATCGATCTCAGTCAACCTGTTGACTTCAAGTTGGTAACCAGCGAATAACTCATCTCCATCCATCACGATTAGATCGATTTCATTGAGTTCTTCACCACCCACCTGGAATATACATGCCATGGGCTTGGGAAGTAATCCCTGGAAAGCGGTGTAGAGGCCAGTCTGATATCTTGCTTTGATGAGCTCAACCTGGGTGAGTGCTTGTTCTCGAATGAGAGTGGATCGGGTTAGATACTGGAGCCCATACTTCAGAAGCTCGATTGGATCTTGTACGTCGCTCCTTCTTAAACAACAGGAGAGCTTCGGCCACACGGCATCAATGCAATTACGAAGGAGAAGGCCATTTGTAAACTGGACCCACGACGGCTTAACTTCAACGGGGGTGAGCACGCCGATATTAAGTAGAAGTTCCTCCACGGGATTAGGGTGATCCTCATCCAGCTTCCACGGCTTCATATGGTGCGCTGGAAGTTCACGAACATAGGCCCTTTCTTCTTCCGACAGTCTGGCCAGATGGTGCTCGATTTTAGAAAGAGTCCCGATCATATATTCGCGAAAATTTTGCTGTAGCACACGGCCCCATGAGGAGGGAGTGGGGTGGAAGTGCTGGTGGAGTTTGAGCAAGGTCATGAAGGAAGCCGGGTGTCCCCGGGATTCATGGACGATCTTTTCTTCAATATCGACGGAAATGCCTTCTGGGTTGCAGCGCCACTTGTAGAGGTAGAAAAGTTGGCCCATCTCAGCCACGGAAAATAGAGGCATGGGACGAAATAGAACTTTATCCATCGGCGTATCCAACGCCCCACTGCCCTCTCGCAGGTGAGTGAGCTGAAAAGTGCCTACAGCAACATAGGACACGGATTGGGATGAAAGCGCCTGGAAAAAATCCTTGGCCACCTTAAGAAGGTGAGGGTCCTCAAAGATGGTTTGAAACTCGTCTATAAGAAGGTAAAAGGGGTGTTGAAACTCTTGGAGCCGCTTTCTCAGTTCGTCCCAGGTGAGATGCTTGGAAAAAAGATGATAGGACATAAATCGCAAAAAACCTGCCACCACCGCCCTTCTACTTGATTGCCCTCGGAGTTCCCCTTTCACATCGGTCATATCAAGGTACAATGCGTTCGAACCCGCCTTCTTTAATTGATCGAGAAGGGCCCATAGCAAAGAGGTCTTGCCACTCTGGCATGGTCCATGGATCACATACGATTTTCCACGCTGACTAATATTGGTATATACCTCTTCAAAAATGTCCTATTCATCAAAGGGAAGAGCAAGCCAGGTGTGGCCCGGCTCCATTGGACCCTCCGTTAAAATGGTTGACCGGATCGACTTTTTGTAGTCCTTTTCTTCTTCTAAAAACGCTAATATGATTTCACTTAATAAGGCATGGACAAAAGGAGGTAGCCTGATTTAGCAACCATGAAGCTCTAAAGACAGAGTCCTACCTTCACCTATCGTCCTCTTAATTCCAGCACCTAATGAGAGTGGGATAATAAGTAAAAGGGTGAGAGTTTTATGTGGATTTAAAAAAAAAAAAAGAAAACGAGCCATGAAGAAAAGAAAGACCATTAGCGGTTTGTACATTTCTGCGATATCTCGACGAGTATGTGGATGTGCTTCTTTCTTGGTTCTTCCGCAAAGATCTCGCAGATCTCATCTATCGGCAACATCCTCCGTTTGTCCAGTTGTTTGAAATTATCATGGCAGGTGCGATACTCCTTCGATGGAACCTCTATTTTCCACAATAGAAGGTCCAAGGCGTCCAGCTTCTTCAACTGCTGTTTATACTTCTTCTTGATCTTCTCCTGCAGACTATAGAACGTTTCCGGCCCACACACTTCAACTGAGAATGGGAGCGATAAGATCTCATCGCAGTCGATCAGGCAGTTTAGTAACATAATTATACCGGCTAGCACAAGGAGATGGGGGCAAGTTAATTCGGAGCATGGATTGAAAGGTAAAATAATCGCTCATCACAATGACAGGATCATTCTTCTTTTATCCGAGAATAAAGCTCAGTAGCTCCAAGATGGATTCCAAATCGGAGAGGCTTGTTGGTTGATAGGTTGAAGCCATGTTTTTTTGTAACGTAGCATGAAGGGTACAAATAAGTTGGGCCAACCAAGTTCAGAGTTCACCTACATCAATGGATGCCTAAGAGCACGTGTAGATCACCCCTCTCTATAACGTAGCTATGTGTCTATGTGCTCTCTAGTATCAAGACGGTATGGATTCAGTCATACTGGCGACCACTTGGAAGCCTATATAAAAGACGCGTACTCGGTCTTAACTCTACTGTGACATCAATGTGGTGTCCCTTTTGAAGTTTGGATGAATATGGATGCGAATACCCTATCAACTTGCTAGGCTGTTGCCATTTACAAGGTCCAGAAGATGCAATATAAGACACCAAGACTTTATCGAAGATTGCCTCTAAAGAAGCTCAAAAACGGCGTATCTTAACAAATCAACCTTTTCCATAATGCATTCCGACTCACGACAGAAGCTTAATCCACAACTTACTCAAGATCCTAGACTAAGATCAGCTAGATTTTATTTGGCTCATTAAGGTCACTAATAGCATAAATCTGGGGAGGGGAGAGGGACAAAAATCGATTATTATGCTTGAATGGAATTGATAATGGTTGCTCCTTAGGAGGAGATATAAGCACTAAAGGACTGCGGAGCGAAGTTAGTGAACGTGGACTTGGGTGTAACCGAGTCGAAAGTGAGGGTGGAGTTGGCGGGACGAACATTGGCCTTGACGTCGTCGACAAACTCATTGATTGTGTGGTATGGCTCTCCTTCAAAATCGAACAGGCACTGGTAAACGTTCGTGCCATTACAGTTCGTGTCCGAACATCCTACACTTTTATATTTAGATGCCATAAGGAACATGAAGTTCGCGTCAGAGCTTTTGGGGTTATTGAAGTCGTACTGGGCGAGGCCAATGGTGTAGAATGTAGTTATCGCACTCTTCCAGGAGCGAGCCCCATAATAAACAAGAGAAGTGGTATTAGAAGGAGATGGGGTAGGCTTCACGCACGTTAGGACGTGGGCAAGGGCCGCTCTCTCAAGTTCCCTGTTCCATGGGAGTGCCTTAACGCCATGAGCTTGGCGAATGGTATTGATCAACTGAAGGACATACTCTGGAGTCTCCACCTGCCGTTTGTGAGGTGCTCCTAGAGCAAACGTGAAGGTAAGAAGCACGGAAACCAGACCTAGGAATTTCATTTTTTGAAGAGTTGGAGGTAAAAGGGATAATATGTGCATCGATTTGGCAGCTGTCCTTTTATAAGTGAAAACCGCACTCGGAGCTATACTCCCCCTCTCTTCAGAGCATGTTTTGTTATGGAATTGCGATAGAAGGTTATTCTCCGCACTCTTACCAAAACTCAAAATGCACTCCTAACGATACTGAAAGCACTTTCAAAGAAAGTATTTCCTTATGCAGGTGGCTAGTACAATGTAGCACAGTTAAGCTGGGACAACGAAATGATAGTTACGAGTTTGACATCATTTAAGAAGTGTGTGTCACACTGGCCCCATCAATGGGAATTCGATAAGAAAAAACTAAAGCGAGTTGTCCCAATCTTACCAGGCTGGCATTGCGATATTAAGGTTGTACACTTTCTTGAAGTTTGGGCGGGTGTAATTGCGATTACCCTATCGGATTCCTTGTAATTAGCCTAGCACCATTTACATGCATCCACAGGATGAATTCAAATAGCTGAGCCATAGTAGCCAAGACTTCATTCAAGGTCTCCTTTTAAATAAAAAAACTCAGAAAGAATGCATCATAAAAATCGTCCTTATCCGTAATGTTTTTATTCTAAATGACAAGAGAATCCTAAATCAAAGCTTATCTATGGCATAGGTCAGGGTCAATTAGAATTTATTTCGGTCACCGAAAGTCAATATTAACAGATGATTGAGGAAGATAGAAATAGAATTAAAAATGCATAGATAAATTAGATAAATGCAGCTCCTTAGAAGGAGACTAAGGCACCGTAGGATTGGGGTGAGATGAAGTTGGTGAACATGGATTTGGGCGCAACCGAATCGATGGCGAGGGTGGCGTTGGCGGGTCGAACACTGGCCTTGACCTCACTGGCAAGCTCCTCCATATTCTGGTACGGCGCCCCCTCAAAATCGAAGAAGCACTGGTGAAGACTAGTGCCACTGCAGTTTGTGGCCGCGCACCCCACACTTTTGTATTTAGATGCCATAAGGAACATGAAGAAAGCGTCAGAAGTCTGGGGGTTGGGGTTATTGTAGTTGTACTGGGAGAGACCATAGGAGTATATTCTCGTGATCGCATCCTTCCAGGAACTTGACCCTTTAGCATTAATATAATAAATGCCAGGTGGAACCGGGGGCCTTTCCATGCACAGCTGAGCTGTTGTCAGGGCTGCTACTTCAAGTTTCGTGTTCCATGATAGCGTCTTCACGCCATGAGCTTGACGGAGAGTATTGACCATCTGAAGGACATAGTCTGGCGTCTCCGCCTGCCGTTTGTGAGGTGCGCCCAGAGCAAGCGTGAAGGTAAAAATCACGGAGACCAGACCTAGGAATTTCATTCTTCGATAAGTTGGAGGAAGTAGAGTTGGAGAGATTTCCGATGCGACAGCTGCTCTTTTTATAAGAGAAGGTCGCAGCCTAAGCTTCACACCCCCCCCCCCTCCCCTTTTGAAGACTTGCTTTGTGTAAGGGACCACAAAAGTAGCAAGGCTACTCACCGCACTCTTGCCAATCCTCAAAATGCTCACCTAGTAACACTGGCAGTACATTCAAGGAAATAATCTCTATATATAAAAGTGCTGGCTCAATGTGGCACAACTAAGCTTGAGAAATAAAAAGATAGCTATAAGTTTAATTTCGCTTAGGACGCGTAGTAGCCGATAATCTGAAAAAAACAAACACGAGTTCTCAGACCAAGTCTTGTCAGCCTGGTATTGTGATACTAGTGTGGTATGTTATTCTTGAAAATTGGGTGGGCCTGGTTGCGAATACCCCACCGGTCTCCCGGTGATTAGTCTAGTGCCATCTACAAGAGTCCACAGATAAAATTCAAAAGGTTGAACCATAGTAGATAAGACTTCATCCAAGGTCTTCTACAAAGAAACTCAGGAAGGATACTTAATAAAAAAATCGCTTTCACCTGTAGAGTATTTATTCCAGATGGCATGAAAATCATAAACCATAACTTTCTTAGGCATAGGTCAGATATATTAGAATTTATTTGGCTCATTAAATTACTAATAACTTACTAATAACTTAAGATTGAAGCAGATAGAAATAGGTTTTAAAACGCATAGATGAATCGGATAAAGGCAGCTTAAAATGAAATGTAGGCATTATAGAATTGCGGAGAGCTAAGGTTGGTGAGCACGGAATTGGGCGTAATCGAGTCAATGGTGAGGGTGGCGTTGGCGGGTCGAACGTTGGCCTTAATATCATTGACAAACTCCTCGGCGCTCTGGTACGCCACTTCATGTTCAAACAAGCAATAGTGAAGGCTTGTGCCATTGCAGTTCGCGGCTGCGCATCCTACACTTTTATGTCTAGGCGCCAGAAGAACCATGATGATTGAGTCGGAGCTCTGGAGTTTGGGGTTACTGAAATCGTACTTGGATAGACCCAAGCTGTAAAGTTTCGTGATCATCTCCTTCCAGGAACTTGAACCTTTGGTAAACATGGAAAGGACGCGAGGGGGATATGGGATCTTTTCCAGGCACCTCTCTGCTCTTGTTAGACCTGCTCTCTCGAGGTCAGTATTCCATAGGAGCGTATTAACGCCATGAGCTTCGCGAATGGAATTGATCAACCAAAGGACATACTCTGGAGACTCAGCCTGCCGTTTGTGAGGTGCGCCCAGAGCAAGCGTAAAGATAAGAAATACGGGGATCAAGCCTAGGAATTTCATTTTATCAATGAGTTGGAGAAAGAAGAGAAGGATAGACCGTTGTCGCGACAACTGCTCTTTTATAAGTGAATATCATACTCGGAGTTTCCCCCCTCTCACCTCCCCCCTGAACAACATATTTTATTTACGGAGCCGCAAAAGTAGTAAGGTTACTCACCGCACTCTCACCAAGTCTCAAAGTACTACTTCTGGTTACACTGGCAGTACACTCAAGGAAATTATCTCCTCATGCAAGAGGTACAATAGTACAATGTGGCACAATTAAGCCGGGACAACTAAAAGATAGCAATGCGACTATAGAAACGTGAGTATTCAGTCATACTGGCACGTCATCGAGAGTAAGCCGTTAATATAGAAGAAACAAATATGAGTTCTCGAAGCAAATCTTGTCTGCCTGACATTATGATACATATATGGCATGCATTTCATGAAATTTGGGCGGGTGTAGATGTGAATATTTTATACGTCGCTTTGAGATTAGCCTAGTGCCACCTACAAGAATCCACAGGGCAGATTCAAAATGTTGAGCCCTAATACCCAAAACTCCATCCAAGGTCTCCTATAAAGAAACTCAAAAAGGATGAATAAAAAACTTCGTCCACATCTATAGTGCATTTATTCCAGGTCATAAGAGATTCTTAACCCAAGGCATAAGCCAGGGTTCACTAGAATTAATTTGTTTCATTAAAGTCAATAAATAACATAAGATTAAGGAGGATAGAAAAAGATTTAAAATCGCATAATTGAATTAGTTAAAGACAAGCTTCTTAGAAGGAAATGTCGGCACTATAGGATTGCGGAGAGACGAAGTTGGCAAGCATGGACTTGGGCGCTACCGAGTCGATGGCGAGAGTGGCATTGGCGGGATGGACATTGGCCTTTATATCGTTGATAAACTCCTCGAGATTCTGGTACGCCCCTTCAGAATCGAACAAGCACTGGCGAATGCTAGTACTATTGCAGTTCGCGGCTGCGCATCCTACACTTTTATGTTTAGGACCCATGAAGATCATGAAGATCGAGTTAGTAATGTGGAGTTTGGGGTTATCGTAGTCGTACTGAGATAGGCCGATGCTGTAAAGTTTCGTGATCGCCTCCTTCCAAGAGCCAGTCCCTCTGGCAAAAAGGGAAAGCACACCATTGGGATTCGGAATTTTTTCCAAGCACCTCTCTGCTTTTGTTAGAGCTGCTTTCTCGAGCTCGGTATTCCACACAAGTGTCTTAACACCATGAGCCTCGCGGATGGTATTGATCAACT
This sequence comes from Calcarisporiella thermophila, assembly GCF_041956535.1. Classification (NCBI taxonomy): domain Eukaryota; kingdom Fungi; phylum Calcarisporiellomycota; class Calcarisporiellomycetes; order Calcarisporiellales; family Calcarisporiellaceae; genus Calcarisporiella; species Calcarisporiella thermophila. The sequence goes on from NW_027192222.1 coordinate 220,365, forward strand.
GAAGGACATATTCTGGAGACTCGGTCTGCCGTTTGTGAGGTGCGCTCAGAGCAAGCGTGATGGTAAGAAAAACGGAGGCCAAACCTAGTAGTTTCATTTTTAGATGAGTTGGGGTAAGAAGAGGAGGATAGACCGTCGTTGCGATAACCGCCCTTTTTATAAGATTGCACTCGGAATCTCTAAACGACACGTTTTGTGTAGAGGGTTGCAAAGTTAACAATTTACTCACCATGCTCTCATCTAAACTCAGAATGTACACCTTCCAGTGACACTAGCTCTATGGTCAAGGAAAGAAATTCCTCGAGCAAGCATTTTGATTCAATGTGGCATGATTAAGCTCCGCAGCCCCAAAACTCATTGGACGGTGAGCACTCAACAACAGCACAGTACAACTCTTTTAAACAAGACTATCCAGAAGTAGTAGGGCGATAGGATAAATGATCACAGATACGATAGCACCTAAACAATAGCGGCTCTGCTAACTCGTACTAATTCTGATACCAGTAAAGGTTGGCCAGATGGTTGACTGACCCTATCGTGCTGGGGTGCTCGGGTCCGTAGAGGATTTCACTAAACGTTACTGAAAGCTCGATCAGCTTTTGCGTATTGATAACTTCATTTTTACAGAGGTATAATGTTGCATATTTTGGCAATAATTCTAGAACTTTACATAATATAACCTAAAATTACTCGAGTAATACCACGAAATAATGTTTGCGTCGATGGTATAATCTCTTACCAAATAACAAATAACCTAAGTGGCAGAGCATTTTATCTTGAGATTGAGCTCTTCAGTTAATTCTCTACTCACTTTATCTACCTATCCTCCTCAACTGTAGCAAAGATCGCTTCACGTACGAGCCGGCGCATTCTTAGCATTTTGCATACTATTTCATTCTCTCTACCGTGAGTTATTGAGACAAACGATGATTTATTTTTGCACGGTTTTTGCCATTTAAACACCATTTTATTCAATTGGTTTCGTTAACGATGCTTGATGATAGCAATTTTTAGTTTTATCTTTAATTACACTCGCATAAGTTGCTTTTAAACGCGTTATCTCGGCAAGATGGTTAAACTCCAACACTCGATCATTATCGGTTTTGCTCCTCTGACAAACTGCGCATGACTTAACATATCTCTGAACCATGAAGTGCATTTTCTTCCAATGGTAATATCGTTGTATTAACTCGTTTGTACGTTCTATAACTTGATGCCCCGCGATTGGTGTATTTTGAGCTTCTTGCAAAAGTTGGAGTTGGATCTCGTTGTCAATTGAAACGACTAGACGATCCCCATCCTCTTCCTTCAGGCATTTGAATCTATTGTATTAGGATTTTGTTTTGATATAAACTATCACTGATACTGAATAATTCAAGGGATGAAGGAAGGAGAAGGGCGACTTAAAGGGCACTTTAGTTTCATCAGCATTTTTGCGGGATACTATAGATATAGTTTTATATTTTTAATCTTGACGTAAAAAACTAAATAAACAAGGCGATTTATTATCCAGATTATTTTCTAATTAATTATTTATTTTTTCTAAACTTTTCCGCTGTGATGGGGATTTTTTAGTTGGAGAGAAAGACTTAACTTCGTATAATATATTACAATCTCAAATGTACGTATATATATCAAATAAATGATGACGTAGCACAGAGATTAAGATCAATAGTAACATATGTAACATCCGCGTCCTCTCTTGCTAACGTTAAGCGGCGTCGATAGTAACTTTCCAATTCCCAGCGACTTTTGGACAGTTAGGGGATTTCTTACAAACTCTTTGACTGGTAATATCCTCTTTGCCTGGCCCTTCGACTTCGAATCTTGCAAAAGCATTACCATTAGGGTCTGAAGATGACGATAATTGATTCAGCACGCGTGCTCCCGAATGCTTTGGTGCACTCCATACCCAATGTTGCCCTTGTTCGTCGTACGCATCGAGACGTATCTCAATAATATCACCTTGTCTCGCTTTTTGTTCACCTTTAGAATCCTTATTAAGAGGAATCGTAACACCAACAACCGTACTAAGGATTAGAAAAATACACAATAACTGTTTAAACATTAGCGAGTTGATAAATATTCAATTACAATCGAATTTGAAATGTAATTATTAATGTAGCTGTTATAAAAAAAGTGATGGAAAAAATGTATACAATTGCGTTTAGTGAAATACAAGGGTTCCTATTTATATTCGATTTGATGTTCAATTTTACTTAATAAAAAGAAGAATAACCTGTAATACGACTGTTTTAGATCTAGGCTTAAACTAGGCTAACATAGTCTACTCTTTTGGCCCAATATACCTGTTTGTGGTGTTGATTGAAGCTTATGTTTCATAAGCATGCTTAATTTTTCAAAATAACATTCTTGCATGATCATCTATCTTTGAAGATAGCTGATTGGGCACTGGTTTATATGGTAAAAATGTATTAAAAATTTGTATCCAAAAAATTGGCCACGTACCTTTAGAAAATTTTTCGCAGTAGGGCGGCTTATTATTTTCTTGAGTACATAGAGTGATATGCCACCATGGAAGATTCTCATATTAGGTAGAATAATATTGTGGAGTCGTGAGGAGGGTAAAATTACTAGTATGTTTCGAGGACAGACTTCGATGCTAGTGGATAATTGAAAGTTGATTGCTTTAATACTAATTTATTACGTAACTAAATATTAAACGCATATAGCAAGGTTTGTAAGGTAGACGAATGATCTTAGTAAAAATAGAGATCGGTGAGGAACAAAAAGAAATGATAGGTGCTTTAATAAAAACAAAAAATCAAAAGGAATATGAAATCTCAGATCAAATATTGAATATATCTTCCCATAAATATTACACCAGAAAATAACAAAATAAAAGTCAAGCCATAACAAGATAATGATAATACAGTATATCATATTATGAGAAAAGACGTAAGCGGGCCGTCCTGATACAACTCATAGCCAGGCTTTTCAAAGGCTGATTAAATGCAGTTTTAAAAAAAAACCAAACAATTTATTAAAAGCTATAACTATTAATTATCGCTAACTTGGTTAACCACTGCTAAGTTGGTTAATTACTTAATTTTAATATAGAAAAATACTATCCAATATCGCACAGCAGTCAAATAAATCAATTAAAGTTGATGTTAGTTTCCAACTGCGTTATTGTGTACTGTTGGTGAATGGCATTTGAAAAAAACGAAATAGGATATTTTGCTCTAAATCAAGTTATACTACTCACCCTCTCAGTAATACACCAGATTCAAGAAAGTTCTATATAATTGGAATACATGAACCAATAGTAAGTGGCAATTTTATTAACCTATAGTATTAATCGCTGCTACCAAACATGAAACCATCCCTACTCATTATATCAATTGCTACCTCACGTGTGGGTGCTCTACCAACAAACACTAGCCGAAAGGTATCAATTAGTAGAAATTGTGTCGAATCTTGTCAATACCATGATAAAATCAGACACAGTTACTGCAGTCACATTTTATTTAGAGGCTAGTTCCCTTGATTTCCAACCTCATGCTCTGACCATTACATACCCCGGCGAGTGTGTTCCTATAAATTCGCTTGCTGAACCTGTAGGAAGGAATTCCAGCCTCGAATGGAAATATGCATGACCAAAAAAATAAAAAGACCCTGGAAACTTCTTCAAAAACGACCTTAATTATGCAGATATGGTCTGATATCTTCTTTTTACTCCATATTATCTCTGTACTAGTTCATCATAATTGGTCTCGTTGTAAAATGCGGGTTACCACTGCATATCAAAATATATGCCAGTTTCCGATTTATGTGAACCTATTAAATGTCATCGTGTGTAAAACGTTCTACTATAGAAATACTAAACATTGGTATATAAAGAGCTTTTTTTTCGAGATAGTCGACCTGTACACTATATAGAGCGAAAACCTCCCTTAGACACATCCTATCCTAATATACAGATATAAAAGCTTCCTCCACAAATGTTGATTAAACTTGCGCATATAATACTTATTCTAGCACCCGCAATGGCATTGGCTCAGTCGTGCTCTTCTAATTCAGAATGTGAGTCTGGATTTTGTGACTTAGAGGTATCCAAGTGTGCGGAAGCACAACCGAGCGTTGCAACCGAGCCAAATAACCGACAACCAAGAGCACCATGCGATCCGCGACATTTGGCTTGCGAAAATTTTGGTTCGAGACGGAAGTACCGGGCCAGTCTTCATAACTGTAAAAATCAGCAGGGAAATTTCTATGGCTATTTTGGCCAATGTATTGACAGAGGTCATTTCAGGCGTTATGGCGGCCTCGAAGGTGGTTGCTGTTATGTCTGATTAAAATATATATTAAAAGAAATTATAAATTTTTTCATATTCAGTTTAAAAATAAAGCTGTCTTTTATGCACGATTAAATTTAACAAATTGCTACGAATTTGGAATATCATTGTAATTTCAATGTAAATGCACAATCAAATATCATAATTCTTCTATAATTCTGGCTGATCCTCTATGAAATATTGAAAATAGAATAAAGTTCTCCTTATCATAACCATGTGCCTATACCTCCTCTGGTAGCACGCAGGATGGTGTATGTTCAGCCCCACTGTCGCATTAATGGAAAGATGGTAGTCAAAAAGAATACAAACTCGAGTTCTCGGATAAAATTAAGCATGGTAATGTGACTTCACGAGGCATGCCATTCTTGCAGTTTGTGGAGCACAGATGTGAACATCTTAACAGCATCTTAATACAAATCTAGTGCTATTTACAAGTGCTTGTAGATCAGATTCAAAAGTAGAGAATAAATAGCCAAGACTTGATATAAGATTACTTATAAATAAGTTCAGAAAAAATTCATAAAAATCATTCGCAAATATAATGCATTCTAGGTTACAAGAGAATATTTCACCACAACTTTTTCCAAACATATTATAGGATCTACTAGAATTTATTGATATGCTATAATCATCAATAGCATAAGATTGAGGCAGGCAGAGGTGGCTTAAAAGTGCATAGATGAATTATATAAAGCTAGCCTTTTAGAAGGAAATATAGGCACCATAGGGCTGCGGAGAGTTGAGGTTGGCGAACACGGGCTTAGGCGCAACCGAGTCGATGAGGAGGGTGGCATTGGCGGGGTGAACATTAGCTTTGACATCGTTGACAAACTCCTCAGCGCTCTGGTACTGGACACCTTCAAATTCGAATAGGCACTGGTGAACATCAGTGCCACTGCAGTTTGTAGTCGCGCATCCTACACTTTTATATCTAGGAGCCATAAGGAGCATGAATATCACGTCAGTGTTTCTCTGGGGGTTGGGGTTATTGAAGTCGTACTGGGAGAGACCCATGGTGTAGATTTTATTAATCGCTTCCTTCCAAGAGCTTGCTCCCTTAGCATTAAGAGAAACAAGGCCAGAGGGAGCTGGGGTCTCTTGCGAGCACAGCTGTGCTTTTGCCAGAGAAGCTTTCTCAAGATCCACATTCCATGAGAGTGTCTTCACACCATGAGCTTGGCGCAGAGTATTGATCAACTGAAGGACATATTCTGGCGACTCCGCCTGACGTTTGTGAGGTGCGCTCAGAGCAAGTGTGAAGGTAAGAAACACGGAGATCAAGCCTAGAAATCTCATTTTTCGATGAGTTGGAGGAAGAAGAGATGGAAAGACCACCGGTGCGATAGCTGCCTTTTTTATAAGAGAAGGTCGCATCGGAGCTTCACACTTCCTCTCCCCTATTGAAGGATATGTTTTGTGTACAGGTCTACAAAAGCATTAAGCCGCAAAAGAGGCAAGGTTACTCACCGCACTCTCGCCAAGTCTCAAAATGAACTCCTTCCAGTTACACTGTCTGCACAATTAAAGAAATATTCTACCTATGCAAGTGGTTGGTTCAATGTGGCACAATTACAGCAAACCGCAAAAAACATAGTCACGAATCGAAATACCTAGTTTAAATCTCAATCTTTCAGTAGCTCCTTTCAGAGGAATAGTGAAATTATGTAGAGATAAACCTAGAGCTGCATTGGTTGAAGAGCAATAGAATAAGCGTGCTAGAATGGCCCCCGAAGTCTCCCTATTTGAACATCATAGAGCATGTCTGGAGCAATTTGAAGCGAAAGCTCAGTATTTATTCAAGAATGCCCAGGAATAAGGACGAACATTTTGAAAGAGCAGAGAAGAAGTAGAAGAAAATAGAGCAGGAATTTAGCAAAAAGCTCTATGTAAGCATGCCCAAGAGGATCCATACTGTGGTTTCATCCAAGGGAGGGCAAGCAAAGTATTAGTTAATAAATACACAGAATACAATTTTTTACAATGTAGTCATAATTCAATAAATAGCAAAATATACATATGCACCTTTTTCAAAAACAGTACCCCAGTGAGCCAGCATTTCTCCTTTAGTCTAGGGTGGTAAATAAATTTGAAAATAGTGTAGGAGCTTTAGTTTTATCTCTACATATTTTCACTTTACTCTGAAAGAGGTTACTGAAATTAAGTTTTTAACAAAGTATATCAATTTGTGGCTATATTTTTGCGGTCGGCTGTAAGCTGGGATAATAAAAAGTTAGTAATGCCTTTAACTTAGCTTATAACTGCGTGTACTCAGTTAAACTAACGATTCAACGAGAAGCCGATTCTTGGAAGAAACAAACACGAATTCTCGGATCAAGTCTTGCCAGCATGCATTACTATTTCGGTATGCCATTCTTGAGGTTTGGATGTGTGTAGATACTCTACCCTTCTCCTTGTAATCAGCCTCGTACAGCTTACAAGAATCCACAAGGCAGATTCAAAAGGTTGAACCATAGTGAGCAAGAGCTCATCCAATATCTCCTATAAAGAAACTCAGAAAGGTTACTAATAAAAAATCGCCTTCGTCCATAGTGTATTTATTTCAGGTTACGAGAGAGAATCTTAACCATAACTTATCCAATGCATAGGTCAGGATCTATTATAATTTATTTCGCTCATTAAAGTCACTAATAACATAAGGTTGAGGCAAACAGAAATAGGTTTAAAAATGCATAGATGAGTTAGATAAAGGCAGCCTCTTAGAAAGAAACGAAGGCACTGTAGGAATGCGGAGAGTTGAGGTTGGTGAACATGGATTTTGGCGCAATCGAGTCGATGGTGAGAGTGGCATTGGCGGGACGAACATTGGCTTTGACATCATTGACAAACTCCTCGAGGCTTTGGTACGGCACTCCTTCAAATTCGAAGAGGCACTGGTGAACATTAGTGCCACTGCAGTTTGTAGTTGCGCATCCTACACCTTTATATTTGGATGCCATAAGGAGCATGAAGATCGCGTCAGTGCTCTGGGGGTTGGGGTTATTGAAGTCGTACTGGGAGAGACCCATGGTGTAGATTTTAGTGATCGCTTCCTTCCAAGAACTTAATCCCTTAACATTAAGAGAAACAAGGCCAGCGGGAGTCGGAGTCTTTTGCAAGCACAGCTGTGCTTTCGCCAGAGAAGCTTTCTCAAGATCCACATTCCATGGGAGTGTCTTCACACCATGTGCTTGGCGCAGAGTATTGATCAACTGAAGGACATATTCTGGCGACTCCGCCTGACGTTTGTGAGGTGCTCCCAGAGCAAGCGTAAAGGTAAGAAACACGGAGGCCAGACCTAGGAATTTCATTTTTCGATTAGTTCGAGGAAGAAGCGATGGAAAGACTACCGATGCGACAGCTGCCCTTTTTATAAGAGAAGGTCGCACTCGGAGCTACGCTCTCCCATTTCCCTCTCTGAACGACATATTTTGTGTCCGAGGCCGTGAAAGAAGCTAAGGTTACTCAGCGCTCTCACCAAAACTCAAATTATGCTTTTTCTAGCAATACTAGCACTATAGTCACGAATAAGCTTCTCTAGAAGGTGGCTGATACTAGTGGCAAGATTAAGCTCCGCAGCCCCAAAACCCATTGGACAAAGGGCGGTGCAATTTAACAGCACTGCAGTGCAACCCTACTAAGCAAACTCTCCTTGATGTAAATGAGATGATTGATCACAGGTACACCGTCACCTAAACACTAGCGGCTCTGCAAACTTGTACTTGTTCAATTTCCAGTAGAAATGGCCAGATAATTGACCGACCCGGCCGTGTTAAGCTGCTCAGGTTCATAAAGGGTTTCTCCAGTTGTTGTTGAAAACTTTACCAGTCTTTCCATATTGAATATTGTGTTATTACAGAGGTATAATGTTGCGTTAATTAGCGATATATCTTGACAAAAGCTAACACTAAATTACTCAAATAATTCCGCGAAAAAAAAAGTATGCAGAGGTACATTCTCATAATGAATATTAAGTAACATATGCGTCAGTACGTCTTGTCTCTAGATTGAGTGCTTTGACTAGTTTCTGAGCCCGCTTTATCTTCCTATCAAATGAAGCAAAGACCACTTCACGTACAAACCGGTGCATTCTTTGCGTTTTGCATACTATCACTTTTCCTCTGCCATCAGTTTACTTAATTGTAATTGAAGCAAACGGCTATTTATTTAGCATCGCTATTATTTCGCAAATATCAAAAGATTTTTTCCAAACCGTTGCTACAGCGTGCTTGAAATATAATGATTCTACGTACAGAAATGGTAGCTATATTCTTTCCTTTATTGTTTTGGCTATTCAAGATAGTTTTGGAAAGAGGAAGCAATATTTTCAATGTAGATGCACATTATCTTAACTGTGTGACAATCTCGTGGGGGTTATGATATCAATCTCTCTCTCAAATGATCGAATGCATTTCTTAATCAAACAGAGCCGGGTCTCTTTCTCTTCCTTCATACACTAATGACAGTAGCGCACATAAGTGGGATCGTCCCGCGAGTAGTCAGGTTGATATGTCCGCCCATCCGAGGAGATATTTGGAATATCTAATTGACAATCCGGCTGCCTTAGTTGTCTGAAAGAATTATCCATTTTGAGTAGGTTTCAAGCCACTCTAATAAATATAAAAGCAGGATAAAGAAGGTATATAGCTGGCTATATCGCCGTTTTATAATTTGGATAATAAAAAGTGGAGAAATGAGGACAGATTTAGATAGTTACTAAACCTCTGCAACTTTCGAGAAATTTATAGAATATACTAGGATTTATTGATACATTATAATTACTAATAACATAAGCTAGAGGCAGATGGTTTAATAAAGCATGAACGGATTAGACGAAGAAGGCGCCTCAGGAAGAAAATCGAGCACTGTAGGACAGCGGAGGGGCGAAGTTAGTTTTCATTGACGTGGGCACAGTCGGGTCGAGGGTGATTGTGGAATTGGGAGGGTGAACATTGGTCTTGATGTCGTTGATAAACTCATCTATGGTCTGGTATGGCACCCCTTCAAAATCGAACAGACATTGGTGAACATTATCCCCACTACAACTCGTGGCCGCGCATCCTACACTTTTATATTTAGGCACCACGAAGAGAATGAAGCCCAAGTCGGACGATTGAGGGTCAGGGTTGTTATAGTCGTATTGAGAGAGGCCATAGGTATAGACTTTCATGATAGCATCCTTCCAGGAGCTAGCCCCAGTATATGCAAGAGAAGATGTATTAGGAGGTGTTGGGGCACCATCCACGCACATTTGTGCTCGTGTCAGAGAAGCTTTCTCGAGATCCACGTTCCACGGGAGTGTCTTCACACCATGGGCTTGACGGATGGTGTTGATCAACTGAAGGATATATTCTGCTGACTCCACCTGCCGTTTGTGAGGTGCGCCCAAAGTAAGCGTGAAGGTAAGAAACACGGAAACCAAGCTTAGGAATTTCATTTTCCGGGGGTGGGAGGATGGAGTAATGGAGATACCACTGATGCAACAGCTGCCCTTTTTATATGATCGAACTTGGTATTTCCCTCCTCCTCTGAACGGAATTTCTTGCGCGTGGGCTGTAAAGGCAAGCTACAACATTCTCACCAAAACTCAAAATGCACATCTTTCTGCCTCTACTTTCAAGTAAACTCCTCCTGCAAGTGGCTGGTAAGTTGTGGCACAATTAAGCTCCGCAGCCCCAAAACTCATTGGAGTATAGCGGTGCTCATTCAACAGCAGCTCAGGCAATCTTACAAAACAAGTTGTTCATGACGCAAATGCGGGATAGTATGACTGGTCACAACTACGCCGGCACCTAAAACATCAGCGTGGAAAAAGAAAAAAAGAGAAAATCAGAAAAAGCTTATTATTATCATAGATCCTCCCAATTCCACACCAATCCATATCAACAGCCCGTCACCTGCCGGGGCCGGTCGCTTTAAAAATGGGAAATCTGACAACTGTGGCTGTGCATCATTCCTCCTATCAACAACAATGGAAGGAGCGCGTTTTCTAAAGTAAATGAATCTCAAGCTTCCTTTGTAGAGTGACCCTCCCCCTTTCACTCCATGCAATATTCCATCTATTTGGTATTATTAAAATGCATTGTCTACAGTATTATGAGGAATTGTCAAACTGTATTTTTTATTTCTCTAAGTCTATTTTCATTTTACAGGATTCAAGTAGCTTCATACAACTCTAAAGCGGAGAAATCTTTGGCGTCCGCAGCGTTATAAAAATTCTTGCTCAATATCTTGAGGGCTATACTTGAGTCGGCGCCAACGGGAGCGAAAGTCATCCCAATTCAGATAGGCCCCCGAGAGCTTTCGCATGCCAGTGAACCCGGCGCGACCGTGCAACACTCGCCAATTATCAAATATGACGGCACGGCCAGGGCGTAAGGGAAACCAGAATTCATTCTCTGGATTGCGCAGCACCCGATCCCACGCAAACAGCGCTTCGTAGAACCGCTCGATCTGGTGGGAGCTAAGATGCGAAATGCTGGAGCGGTCGTCATTGTTGTAGCGGATTTGATAAAGCTCTGAGCCTGCGTGTCGTAAAATCGGCAGGGCCCGTGGAGTTGGGACGATGCAGGTATCTGGATCACCCGCAGAATGTGCTGGAATTGGAGTAGTGGAAAGGGTATGGTAAGCTTCAGGGTTTGACCTCTTCAGCTGTTGTGCTGCATGAAATCCGTCGACGAGAAGTGAGTCGCCCCCTGTACCGTTAAACTCGAGGATATGGAACATTTGCAGGCCGCAAGGATCCGTGAAGTAAGTATTATCGGTGTGGGCTTTAAGTGGGAGATTAGTGTATGCCGTATCTCCATGTTCCATGTTGGCCGTAACTTCCCAAGACCCGCCGTAGTGCGTCTCACGAATAAAACAGATACGCCGTGCTAGGTCCTCTGTATCCTTAAGAGTGGCCGGCACTCCATCCACGAAAGAGAAGCCGTATATCACCTGACAAAATAATAATAAATAATAAAATAACTTATTAGGACCGAAACGCTTCCCATCTAGAAAATGATATGTTTAATATGGCTTACAATGTTTTCCAGCCATTGAGCGAGCCCCTCATTGGAGGACATTACGCTCTTATAGTCAACCGTTGGGGGATTCTCTGCAATTTTTGCGTCCCAAAAGATGGTTCTAAAATTCGTAGGTTAGTTTGCTATACTATTTCATGCTAAGCAGCAGTAGCTAGGCCTACTTTTCCAGCACTTGCTTTTCTTTTTCGAGGGGCGGATCGTAGGAGTGCCTACGTAGCCAGTCCCACTGGTAGAAAGACTTGTGCCCGTCATTGGACCCTATGTTATATCAGCAAGAGCGTAAGAAGGATGAAATGAAGTTGATTGCGCTTGATAAGTAGAAATTCACAAATCACTTCAATGCCATCTTTATTCGAAGTCACTGAGGACGGCTGGATATTCCTAGGGATCTAAATTACTAGGTTAATAAATCTGCCTCTAGTTTGACTCATATTTGGCAACCACACCTTGAATGTGTCTACAAGCCGTTGTTTGGTTACCTGATGATAGCATTCTGGACAGCGGCAGTGATCACGTAACCAGAAATGATGACTAAGGAGACATTACAGATTAATGACAAAGTATAAATTAATCCGAGGGAATCCTTACAATAAACTGGCTTGCTCATTATTCCACTGGATTTGTAATTTAGATGCTGATGTGCTGATTTGAGAGGAGATGTCGTCTACTCGTGTGGCCTGATAAAGCGTTAATATTTAATGTTAATAATAATGAATGAGGAACACGTACATTGCTCAAAGAGTGAAAGGCCGAACGGAAACCGGAGACGTGAGGCAAGTGTTGTACTGGCAGAGCGGAAACAGCAGGTAGAAGTTGCTTTGACAAAGCTCTAATGGGAAGAGAAGGATGGGCTCTATTAATGAACGGGAATAGAAAACGATACATATTGAGATAGGGTTGATTGTCGATCACAGGAAAAGGAGAGCACGGGCTTATAAAGATGCCAAATTTTCACGAGGAGGGAGCCACGTTCTGCGTACTTTAAATAGGCTGTGGTGCGGGGAGGCACTCACTGAGGTTGATTGGCCAATAACTCTGGCTCTTTCCGAGGGAATAAATGGGAATTTAAAAGTAGTTGAAAGGGGAAATGAAAAAAAAAAAATAGAGGAACGCATAAAGAATGGAAACCAACATGAAGCTAGCTAAACGATAAAGAAAAGTAAAATAACCGCTTATCATAAAAAATGACTTCATAGCAGCATAGGAGCATATACCATAGATTACCATGACTCTCAAATTTTTCAATGCTTAGCCCACATTCTTTTAGCTTTTCAAACAAATCGGAAAGTCCTCGTTATACGCTCATAGAAGATGTCAATTCGATCAGACCCTGCTCCAAATTTGGCCCATAAACAGTGCATATAGGTCCGTGTCTCTTATAAGAAACGATAGAGAATTTGTAATTAAACTTTGGGAGACAAGCGAACAAGAGATAAGATTCATATGCTATAAACGTAGTTACGTAGCTATAATACATTCTTTTTATATCTTAATTTTCAACCTTTAAAAAGAAAATCGACCTATGTCCTTTTCACTTTTTAGACCTGTGGTTTAGATTACTTCTATTACAAGGTTTTACAATTATTAAAAAGGATTAATATTTCCCAATACAAGAACATACCTACCGGTTGAAATAGACCTTATTTCCTGATGTATTGTAAATAGATTCAAGTATTTTAATGAAAAAGGTTAGTAATATTATTAGTTGAAGCAATAGTTTTGAAGTTCATTTAAATCTTGCAAAAGATAAGATGAATTGTATTAAAATGAGGGATATCACGAAACTAAGGGATACTTTAAGCAATATATTCCATCATCATACATCGTCCAGTGATTGACTTGAAAATTTAAATCTTTTCAATGAACTTTCTGGTATGTCCGTTTTCACCATTACATCGGCCAAATCTTTGATCGCTTCATGATGATACGGTCAGCATAGGAATGATCAATTCCATCAACTCGAAGTAGATCTCTTCATTTAGCATAGTTAATATCCAAAGGGCCAACAACAGCAAACCGATACGCTCTGCCCGCAAATGGACAAAAATAATTAAGCCAATTTGTCCTGTCAACAATTCCAGACCGCTCTGGAAGTTCAAAGTTTCCAGCCTCATCAGGCATATAAAGTACGAAAAAATCTCTATACGATGCAGTTTTATCGCTCTCCCTTTGGTAAAGCTCTTTACTGAGTTGTGGCTCAGTAAGATGCTTCTACTGATGAACCTCACTCAGAAATTCATCCTTAGATCCGAGGTTTAATCCCAAGAAAGAGTCACCGGATGGTGCGGAGGTTCCGTTAAGTATACAATGCCTGCCTTCCCTGATATTAACAGTGCTAAATTCGCATTTACGTTCCATTTTTCAGGTAGGCGATCACAAGACTTTGTATTTTCCCATTGAGTAGCGCATTCTAAACTCAAGTGATGATTTATATTTTTTATATTACCATTTAAGCGTGCCTCCTTATAAATGTCTGAAATATCTCTAAGCTCTCCTTCAACAGTGAATGCATCAGACAGTTTGTCTCCAGTAGTGTCCTATTTACAGACTATGGTAATGGAATATACATTCATAAGAAAGTGGCAGCTTCTGTAAGAGTGCAATATTATTATGAGCTAGACAGTATCTTTCCATTGATAACATTAACACTCTGCCAAGTGATAATGGTGTTAAAAATTTAATCTGCTTTCTCTTGCCTTAGTTGCGAGGTCAACAAGCCGGTAGCCTTTTGAAATCGTAGCGTGACAGCGCATTTTGTTTAATATCTTTAGACGGTGTATAATGATAACTGCCATAACCCTAAATATTCTACTTAGACAAGCTTGAGATTAAAATAATAATAGTAAACTGTTATTGAAATATCGATTTGATTCAACATCAAAACTAGCAACTATATCTTCTGATAGTGTGCTGACTATAGTTAAGATTGGCCGGCGTGTAGTCGGCAAATTATTTGGCAAACTCTTTGGAGAAATAAACAAGGGTACTTGTATATATTTTTCGACGGATCGATTATGATGTGCACAATTGTAGATACACGTGTGTATATAAGTCGGCTCTCCTTAGATGAGAGTCTCGCTTTAATTTCTTTAATCCCCTTGCATTCAATTTTAACCTCTATTAGCTCATTCGTTCCTCTTGTATATATATATATATATATATATATATGC